>NC_133107.1:18929121-19096020 GCF_022965805.1 Primulina eburnea
AGGGCTAGCATTCAGAATTTGAGCACTCAAGTGGGACAGTTGGCGACCGCAATTCACAAGTTGGAAGTACAAATTTATGTAATCTACGTTCTCAGACAATGGTGAATCCAAGAGAGAATGTGAGTGCAATTACTTTGAGAAATTATAAAGAATTGGAGGTTCAAGAAATTGGGTTACAAGCATCAGCCAAGCAAAAGGAAGAAAATGAGATAAAAGTTGAGGATTAGATAATCAATCAAGACGATGCTCTGAAAGGTAAGTTTTCTCTTCTATTTGAGTATAAACCTATTCCCCCATTCCCTCTTGCATTGAATAGGAAATGTGAAAGTATTAAGGAGTTAAAATGACACTTTACATAGAGGCGATGTAAATATTCCTTCATTAGATGCTATTAAACCAGTACCTCGTTGTGCTAACTTTTTAAAAGAATTGTGTACTACACAAAAGAGAAATAAGTTGAAGGGCTGTAAAAGAGAGAATGTGGGAGAACATGTTTCTATTGTTATTCAAAAAAATATTCCTATCAAATGCAGTGATTCAGCTATGTTTTTTTTTATCCCTTATACTATTGGCGATAATTAGACTTGAAAATGCTATGTTGGATTTGGGTACTTCTATCAATGTCATGCCTGATTCTGTTTATAATTATTTGGAACTTGGACTTCTAACTGAAATCGGCATTGTGATTCAATTGGCTGATAGGTCCACTATTTATCCTAGAGGTGTAATTGAAGATGTTCTTGTGAAAGTTGAAAATTTGGTTTTTCCTGTTGACTTTTATGTGCTTGACATGAAAAATGATGATTTAAACAGCCAAATTTTCCTAGGAAGTACATTTTTGAAAACTTCAGAGTCTATCATAAATGTCAATAGTGGTACCCTTACTATGGAATTTGATTGTGAGATTGCTAAGTTTAATGTTTATGATACCATGAAATATCCTGTTAGTGAAAGCACTATTAATACTCTTGATATCGCTAATCAAGCATGTACTCACGTATTTATTGAAAGACCTGTTGAGAATTCTTATACTATATTTTCTTTCTATGATTTGCAGACATCTAAAATTACGCAAAAATTTCCTCTAGATCGACCCAAGCATGTACTCATGAAAAAAGAAGAAATATCCAAGGGATAGGGATTTACAAGAAATTCAAAGAAAACAGGAACTTGCTGAAATTTGCTATGACAAAATATTCAAATGGAATAAAGTGGACAAAGTGACCATCTATGAACAACCATGAGCAACAAGAAAGAATGAATGTCGAGCTAACGAAAATAAAAAGAGCCGCTTCTTGGGAGGCAACCCAATTTATTTTTATTTTTGGTTTTTTTTTTATTTTGATTTTTTCCTTTTTGTTTTTAAAATAGTACAAGTTTTGTTACTTTTGCGCAGAAGAGGTCTTTTTGCAGGGCGTGATCACGCCTTATAGGGAAACCACTTCTAGTCAAAAAATGGAGGTCCTAAATGCAGATGAAGTCTTTAACAAGGCGTGATCACGCCTTGTTCGTACACTTCCTCTGTAGCCCCAACAGTAGATGTCTTTTGACAAGGCGTGATCACGCCTTGCCTGAACACATCCTCTGTTTTTTTTTTTTTTGAAAAAAAACGTAGCAGATGTATTCGGCTAAGGCGTGATAACACCCTACTCGAATACCTCTTCTGATGTCAAACAAAAAGGTTTGTAATAGAAATTAAATAAATAAGATTGAAATAATTGAATTAGAAATAGCGTTTACACCTTCCTTACCCTATTTTTGTTTCCCATTCTCAATTTCTCGCAGGCTTCGTCAACCCAGCCGCAGCAACGCCCTGTCGCACACCACCAACCCCGCCACAGCAATAGAAAGCTTTGCTCCAGGATGCCCAACAATTTTCAAGGGATTTTTCTAACTTCTTTTGTCTTTTTACTATCTACGTTGTGCATTTAATTTTTGTGTCAATGAGGACATTGCCACATATAGGTGTGGGAGGGGGTATATAGCCTTATTTCTAATTTTAATTTCTATTTTTTCCATTTTTTTGCATGTTTATTCGAGGAAAAAAAATTATGAAAAGTAAAAAAAAATAAAAAAGAGGAAGAGAGAGTATGGCAGAATGAAGTTGTTTGATCCATAAAGCATTTAGTGTTTATTCGTTCTATCTCTCATTTGAATCTTGAACGCCTCTGATGCGAGTCTATAAAAATAAAAACTGATGTTTTCTTAGTGTGCAATTATTTTTGCATTCTTACTGCTACATTTATGGGTAGTTGTTTTGGATGATGTGTTGAAATGACAAGTGTATGGGGTCTAGCACACATACCATTTTTTTTAGTGAGCTTTGTGCCTATGAGCAAACATTATATCATGCTCCATTTCATTTGATTGTGTGTTGGTCATGCATTATTGATTTTTCTAGAACTTGTATTGTTATACATATCTTCGTTGATACCTTGTGATGGGTTAGGTGCACAAATAAAGGTAAAGGACATTAGGTTCAAACCGTTTTCTTTTTCATAATCAGTGACGTTCTTTTGATCCTACCCTGATTCATTTACCCCTAGTGAGCCAAGTTCGAGCATGAGTATATTCGTTGGAAAATAACCACATTACAAGCCATGATAAATCCCTTTTATTGGTTATTCCTCTATTTGAACCTTGAATTGGAGAATCATACAAAATTTTCACATTTAGCATCGTTTTGAGCCAAGAAAGTGCAAATTATTAAGATCGAGTGATTCATGCTCGAAGTCGTCGTCTCAAAAAAAAACTTATTATGAAAAAAAAAATTATATATATTAAAAAAGGGGTGTGAGAAGGAAAATAAGAGCAACAAAGAAGAAAACTGTGGGGACCCGGACGCTAATCATCTTCTTAATCATCGTTGGGACTTAATTATCAGTTCTGATAAACAGGGTCTAAAAATTTTTCTTTTTAAAATGTAACTGCGGAAGGTAATGGAATCTAAATAATATACATCTCAGTATAAAATACATTTCAGTATAAAAGTACAATACTGTACAATCTAAGTCTAAGGTTCGGTTACTAAGTTCAAGTAATAAACCAAATCTAAAGTAAGTCCGGAATCACCACGCTAACTTTTCTTCTCTCATCATCTTCTTGACCCTGATCCAGCACCACCTGTTGTCATGCACACATACAAAACAAGACAACAGCCGGATAACTCCGGTGAGAATAAATCCCAGTATAAAACATGGTAAACATGCATATACATAACATAAATCATGAAATATTCTATCATGAATAAATTTAAAACAATAGATTTCATAATCTATGAAATCAACTCAAAATAAGAATGCAACCCAAATCAATTAAACATGCTACTCAAATTAAATCATAAAAACATGCTATCCTGACTGAAAGCAATAACAATGGGTTTCATAGTCTATGAAACCACATCCATAAACGCATGCAGTTCTAGTCAAATCATGTCTAGACTCGACTCAACTATAACTCTAGGGATCCCGTGATGAATAAGACGTCAATGGCTGTTACCTACTCAACCGATCGTGGTAACTGTACGTCTTATTCCTAGACTTCGGCCATGGCTGTATCGTGGTGCTACAATCGGAGGGTGTCTGCTCCTATGTACGATACACCGAACGTCTAGAAGTCTGACTGAGCTGTCAAGACTTTCCTATCTTAGATGCAATGTATTACAATCTGTAAACAAAGCATACATATCTTAAAATGCAATGTATAACAATCTGTAAACAAAGCATAATATAAACAATAAAGCTAGTATGTGATTTTTGCTGGGGAACTCAAATAGGATCTTATTTGAGTTGTGTCTTTCCGAATATCACATGAATTATACATTTGTCTTCTCTGTCTGACGAAGACGATGATGACCTGTATTCAAATCTGTCCATATCCAATCTGAAAAGACAATATCGAATACATAGTATCAATGACTAACTCAATTCACAATCTGTTCTGATCAATACTCAACTCAGTATATAATCTGATCAATATCTAAATAAAATTCAGTCTGATTTATATCAACGATATTGCAATACAATCGAAATCATATCTGAATATGAACAATCTAATTCAACTGATGTTTCGACGGCATAACAATACTGTCTCGATAACCTCGTCAGTCTAAACATCACAGATATAATACCAGACTTCGTAATCAATAATAATACCAATCATAATCTCAATAACAATACAAATATGATATGAAATCTCAGTCAAATCGACTCCGAAAATCATAACAAATACATAAACAATCTGTTCTTCAATCTGACTTCAATTATACGATATCTACGGTCGTAGAAACATCATATCTGATTCATATGAAATTCTGACAATATCATAAATTCAAAACATGTCTAAACGTAACAAAACTTACGTCCAGCTGTAGCCCGCGTCGATAGAAACTCAGTACTATAATCAGATTGAAAATTGCACGGTTAGATTTCCCCAAAATCACGAATCCATGATTTAAAATCTGAGAATCCCTTTTGCCCTCGTTTCTTTCTTTCTTTCTTGTTTCTGATGGAGAGAATCGGTTTGTTCTTATATATACATGTACTTACACGTTGCATTATTTAAGCCAAATGTCGATTTTTCATGTGCATGCCGCGCGCATATGCGCGCACAAAGTCGCGCATATGCGCCGGTAGTTCTGCCCGGCTGCCTGCAGTATAAATTTTCTCGCGCATATGCGCCACATTTCTCACGCATATGCGCGAGATGTTCTGTCTCGCCCAAAATGCTTCTCGCGCATATGCGCGCGTTTCACCGCGCATATGCGCCCAACGTTCTGGACAACCCGCGCATGTGCGCGCCTTCAAGTCGCGCATATGCGCGCAATGTTCTGCCATTCTCGCGCATGTGCGTCCAACTCCGTCGCACATGTGCGCCAAGCTTATTCTTTACACATAATATCAAATCGTCTTTTTGCTTTACCGGTCCGATTCGTTCTGTCTATAATCGTCTCGATTAATCTATAAATCATTTCAGATTAATCTCTGATTACAGTAATAAAAACTCGGGCATTACAAAAACAATGCTCTTGGATGTTATAATGAGATTGAAGATGTTATTGTTAGCTGAATGTAGTTGTCTTTGTGGAAAGTGTGTATGATCTCTTCAATTCCATAATCTCTTTGTGCCTTATTTCCTACCTAACCTCTAGCCACCGTACAACCCATTTATATCCCTTGTTTGTGCATTTTAATTCATTCATTTGGTGGAGTATGTGATATATTTGTAAGCTTATGGTAAAAAATTTCAGTGTTTTGACATGAGAGCTCATTGATGCATACTGGACACTTACGAGTGAAATGAGCGAATCATGTGACGAGTGTTTGGATCCTATGCATTTTTTATTTCTACACATTCGGGTGGAAGCAATTGTTCAAGATGTTGGTATTTAGGTGCTTAAAAATTAAATTTCTTTGGTGCATGAAAAAAATATTTTATGGTCAAATAAATGAAGCATAAAGAGGATAATGAGTTGAAATAATAAATTGAACTCTTTTATGCTTGAGGACAATCATGATTTACGTGTGGGAGATTTGATAGGCTCTTAATAGTTTGAATTTTTGTTTTCGTATCTCTCATTGTTACCACTCTTAACGTGCTTAATTGACACATTTTTGTGTGATTTTATTGTAGGAAGAAATTTTCTGCTCTTGCGATAAATCTAACCTAAAAAGGGTGATTTTATATCACAATTAAAGTTGCCGATTTGATCTTAATGGAAGACATGAAGCAGAAAATTAATAAGTGATTTTTGGACAACGCATGATCACGCTTTGTGACTACTCTTCAATTGCCTAGTGAGAGTTGATGACTTTTCATATCAAGGAATAAATAGAAGATAGAGTTTTTTTTTCATAAAAAAACTCTATATTCGTAATGGATATTTCTTAATATCTTTTAGATTTTAGTGAGTAGGTTTTATATTTAGAATTTTTTGGGCTTTCATACCTTTTTTTTTTGGACCCAAAAATAATAATACTTCCTTTTTCTTTTCCAACCTAATCAACGAGTACATGAGGCGGCAATGAAGAAAAAAAGGAGAGAAAAAAAGAGATCCCTCCACAAAAATCACCACAACTCACGTGAAGAACAAGGAAAAAAAGCTCAAAGATTTTCTCTCCGATTTTCTTCACGGCTCCAGTACATTTCCTTTCTTTATTTATTTTTATGGAGATCATAAACCGAGCCATGCTTGGCTAATTTTCTAGTCATATTTAAGGGTTGTTTTTACTGTTTAATTTATCATTGTGAGATATTTGTTCTTAGATATAATATCCTTGTTATTCCAAATATTTGTCGATTTATGATTTAATTCCATGAATATTGTATATCGATTAATTTAAAAATTTAATTCGATATAGGATTTTCTACATCGAACCATGAATTCAACGATCCGTAATTGTCATTAATGATTGGTACACGAGTAGCATAGATTAGATGTGTCGTGCTATCAAAATATATTTAATCTAAATATGTCAACAAAACTGAATTTATCAATTGCAGCTATCTTGGTTGTTAGATTTCAAGATTAACTGTTTTCACAAATCTAAAAGCTACCTTTAATTAATATGGAACGCTATCGTGCCCAGTTGATTATTGATAAGTTTTGACGGGATGCTGGTTCAGTCAATTAATTTAGGAAAACACAAGAATTTTATCAGCTATCCCTATAATTCGAAGGTTAATTGCTTGGAACAACTTGAATAAATTATTTGTTAGCCGATGAAAAGTGATATAATTAAATAGTAGAACTCGCTTGAATCAAATCTTTCTCATATTAAATTCTTCATTTTATTTTAGTTGATTAATTATCATTTTAATTTATTATTTCCCTTTCTTGGATAAATTTACTTTAGTATTTTATTTAATTCATATACAAAAATCCCCCATTTACTTGCATTTTGCTCGAAAGAAATCATCACCCATTCCCTGTGCATTCGACCCTGCTCATCTTTACACTAATAATATTTAGAGAGTAGGAATTTAAGTTTGGTGCCACCACGACAGCATACCAGTCCTCGGGTCATGTGCGCACATCCAGCCCTGCCTACTCAGAATTCGGCACCTCCAGCCTCCTCACCAACATTTTACACTTGGACCTCTACATTTAAACTCGAAGCTTACCAAACTCCTTAAAACCCTCCAAAACATATTTTTATACATTTCTTAGACGTAAACTTGAGTCTGATTAAAAACTTAAACGATTTGTTTTAAAACTTAGATCGGGGTCCCAAATCAACCCAAAACTTAATCAAAATTTTTCCAACTTTTAATCACACCTTAAAAACTTCTTAATAGCCCTTAAACCATCTATACCAGCCCACTAAACCCTTCGAACAGCCCTTGCAAGTTGTTGGATTTTTCGGCCATTGCTAATCCTCAAACCATAGTCGCACCAACTCGTTGTTTTACCAATTCTAGACCTGACCCTCGGGGACCAGCCTTGGGCCAGGTCTTCCTAACCCCCTTAGGATCCTTCTGGACTGAATAACTACCACCCTCAGCCCATGTACGTCCGTCCCTAGTTTCACCAAGAAACAATCAAACCTAGCCATACGTAGCATATGCGTCTGCTAGCTTTGATCCACGCATGGTCACTCTACCAGCCGACCATGGACCGCCCTGAGGCCTCGTCAGGGAAAAATTACGTTGTTAACCAGCCCCTGGAATGAGTCACTCCCCGCTGCACCTCACCGCTTACCCGATCTATACATAGAAAACTTGAAAGACACTAGCACCAATCGGCCCTCATACATCCTCATCTAAGCTACCCAAGCTTCGACTCCAGCACCTATTTTGCTCCATCCTAGACGTGTACAGCCCCTTAGAAACATAAGATCGGCGGCCCCTTGCACATGAATCATAAAGACATGAGTTACATGCATAAGCACACGAATTTCATGAACCAAAACGAAACATAAACGTAAAACCGTGAAGGTACCGAGTATTATACATAAATTGCACACATATCAGCATATAGATATGACGTGAATGATGGAAAAGAAGATACATAGCGTGCCTGGATGATTATACGCTTGAAAACTCGAAAATTTCCGCGCAGGACGTGAATTGAAGAGGCGGTGAAGAAGTTTTCTTTGAAAATCCTTGAAGAAATCGATGGAGGATGCTGGTTTTTCTTTTAAAAGATGCTGAAGAATGCTGCTGAATGAGGGAGGGGGCGGCCGTATATTAGGGTTAGGATTAGGGTTTGGTTTAGTAAGGTTTAGTAGATGATTATCACACTAATGAGCTCTAATTATAATTTAAAAGGGTTTTGACCCAATAAGCATTAAAACAAACCCATCAAGTCCAATAACACTTTCGAAAAATATTTCGTTTTTACATTTTTTAGAAAATATTGGCCGAACCTTCAAAAAGTCCTCTGAATCGTTAAAATTCGCGTATTGATAAAAATATGATCCGGCGAAGTAAAAATACCCACCCAGGACCCATTTTCGAAAAACACCCTTAAAAAGACCCCATATTAATTAATTAAAATTAATCCTTCAATAAAAATATTTTTCCTGAATATCCCCGGTCTTCGTTCCTCGTTCGAGCGCGAAGTGCGACTAGAAATCCTAATACATGAAACTATAAAATAATCGCGAAATAAATCCTAGCCATGCAATAATTATGCATTAAATGCATAAAATCATTAAACACATATTTAAAAATAAAACCCTAGATTGCTTTTATTCAGGTTACGTAGTTCAAATTTTCTTGACTTTACAAACTAAATCATAAATAGGTAGAGTTGTGTTTGGATAACACAATTTGGATTTACGAGAAGATTTCACAACCAAAAATTTGAACGACATGGATTTCAAACAAATAGTTTCAAAATTGTATCTGAAATCGAAGAAATAACAATATAAGATATTTCAAATCATTCCACCACGTACATGTTAGACAATTAGACATTTTATATGTCGTTCTAATATATTCTTTATGGGAAGCAAAATGTAAGCTTTTAACAGGAAATTGATAGACATGGTACTCCGCTAGTATAGATAATTGCAAAGTAGATATCTTTTTACATACAAATATTCAGAATAATTTACAATTTCCATTTGTCAAATTATAGTTGGTACTTTGCCAATTTTAATTTTTAAAAAGAGTTGAACAATAATACTGAGAAGTTGGTGAAAAATTCCAATCAAAACATTTTTTTGGGTTTATTTCCTACCAACAAAATTGTGGTACTATGTCATACAAAATGTGGTATATTTCATGTGGAAATGTGGTACACTTTATATGGAAATATGTTACTAAAAAAATACCTAGAGACTGAACACAAAAAAAATCGACGATCCTTAATATAAAAAACGAGTGCAGACTTATTTTTCTGTAACATACTCTAGAAAGTCAACTCCACCAGGAAACTTTAAATCAAGCCAATCTAACCTAATGTAGGGGTATTTACGTCATTTCACTACCTCGCTAACTTGTTAAACACAAGACTTCAAAGTGTGAAAGAGGAGGAAAAAAATTAAGCCGTTGTGAATTCACACTATATACATAAAGCAGAGAGAGAGAAGAGTGTCCGTGGAGTCCAAAGCTCGAAACTTTTAGTTGAATCTTGTGAGATTCTTTCCAGTTTCGTGTCTGCTGTTACTCTAATTTATCTCTCTCTGTGTGTGTATTGTTTTCAGCTGCGGGTTATTGATTTTATTGAAGGTTGATCGTGATGAGGGAGGAGGGCGGAATTAAGGTGAGCCCAGATGAGAAAACCGTGTTTCAAGAAAAGGGTATTGATTTTCTTGGAGAAAATCGCGATGGTGGGTTCGATGAAAAGGGTAAAAGGATTGGGAGTTCTGGGTTTCAGGAGCTGACTCTTAGCTACCTCTGCGAGAGCACTAAACTGGGGTTACCTGAGAATGATATCTCAGGGAAGAATTTGCTTAATTCGTGGAAGAAGTTGAGTTCTGGTTTTAAGGGGAAGGAGATTCAGGGTCTGATCGAGGGGGGTGGTAGTATTTGGGTGGAAAGAGATTTTCTTCAGTTGAATGAGAACACAGGTAGTTCCTCAAAAAAGGAGGCCGAAAATGGTGAAACAGTGGGAGAGAATAGGGAGAAGAAAGCTATAATTGAGTCTTTGGATCTTTCTTTGGCACTCCCTGATGTTTCCCAGTTCAATACTGGGTCTAATCGCGTTCACAATGGGTATTTTCCGACCCGGTTTGGGCCAATTATGAGCGTGCAGCCGGTCGGGCCATCATTTAATAATGCGCAGACGACTTACTCGCTTTCATGTTCGTATTCGCACCCTGTGTCGCATAACCCGAGTTGCTCACTCACCATGAACTCGACCGAGAACAATGAGTACTCAATGGGGATTCATTTGAAGGAGGACGATAAGATATGGAATTGTGGGGAGGGGACTAATGGCTCGGTGCATAGCCGGTTTAGGCCGATTGGAGATGGGACGGTTGCATTGACCAGTCATGGTTGTGATGGAGGTTTAGATATGGGGAATCATGGTGAGTTCAATAAGGATTCACGGAATAATAGTTTTTATCGGACAAAAAGCTCGGAAAATTTTTCGTTTTACCCTTCGGAGTTACCCGCGAGGCCGAGAATGGACGACCAGTCTGGAGATTCGAGAGGGAGGGGTTTGGAGAATTTGAGGGACTCTGAGGATTTCGAGATTGGGAAAGAACGTAAGCGTTCTCGGCCGGAAAGGATACTGTGGGAAATTGTGTCAGAGTCTATTCCTGTCATGGCTCAGATAATTCAGGAGCTTACTGATGATACACTTGACTCTACTAAAGAATACTTGAAGAATGTCATTGCGAATCCAGAAAGGAAAGAAGAATTGATCGGCCTCCGGAAGAGACTCGAGAAGCGGTCTGATCTTACCAAGGAAACTCTCTCAAAGTGCCAAAATAGCCAGCTTGAAATTCTGATTGCTATAAAGATGGGACTTGGAGGCTATTTGAATGGGAGGAACGGACTTCCGACTTCAGAATTACTGGATATTTTCCTGCTCGAAAGGTGCCGAAACATCAATTGCAAGAGACTATTACCCGTAGATGACTGTGACTGCAAGATTTGCTCAACGAACAAGGGCTTCTGCAGTGAGTGTATGTGTCCTGTATGTTTGAACTTCGACTGCGCCAACAACACTTGCAGTTGGGTTGGCTGCGACGTCTGTTCACACTGGTGCCATGCCGCATGTGGACTTCAAAGGAACATCATTAAACCTGGACCTAGTTTGAAGGGGCTTGGGAAAACCGAGATGCAACTTTACTGTCTTGGATGTGACCATGCTTCTGAGATGTTCGGATTCATTAAGGAGGTCTTCGTGTCATGCGCCAAGGAGTGGAGTGTAGAAACACTGATTAAGGAGCTCGACTGTGTGAGAAAAATCTTTCAGGGAAGCATAGATAGGAAAGGTAAGGAGCTTCATTTCGCGGCAAATGAAATGGTTTCGAAAATTGGGAACAAGGCATTAGCTCCTTCAGATGTCTGCAATCTCATGTTCCAGTTTTTTGACTGTAAGTCTTTGAACAGACTCTCTTAGCTTCTTCCAGTGTTGTGCCAGCTAACAATATGTTGATTTGCCAATTTGTTTCTCATTTTTTGGAGGCAATGAGCCACAACCATGTCTGGTAAATTGGCTTGTTAAATTTGAATCGGCCGGATGTTCAATATGTTTGATTGGGAATCAATTACAGGATAGGCATGTTAAGGAAATGATGGTGCCACAATCAACCTTTCTGGAAGTTTCTAATCACTATTAGATCCGAGTCTTTTAGTTTCATTGATGAAAACAAGAAATTTCTTGGGGTTGGGACACATTTAGCTTTAAAAGCTTTGTGATTCTACATAAGGATACTGCAAAACGGCTTGATAGTGGTGAACAATACGAAAAATAATATGGATGGTATATTAAAATTGTAGAAGATAGAAATGGTGGATGTCATCCGCCCAAATCTGCTTAATGTCATTGACTTCCAGAATAACAAGTCCACTTAATGTTAGTGACTTGCTGAATAAACATTTTAATGCAGCACACATCCATCTTTTTCGCCTTTTAGTCATGTTATGCTTTGTTTTTTGGAAGAATTGAAGCATTGTCTCATGTTGCTTTAAACATTGTCTTGTGGCACATACTCTATGTTGTTCAATGCAGAAACTGCGTGAGATATCAGTAATTGTTGACATAACTGAAACACGAGTCAGAACATATTAGGTAGTTGGTGACATGTTGTCTAAGTTGAAACTCACGAATCAGAAATAAGGCTACTTCGTTACATTTAGCTCGTTATAGGCTTTCTGTAGAAATTTTAATTTGATGCATTAATTCAAGATTGGATTGTGATCTGTGCTTTGCATGCAACCTTTCTTGAATTCGATAGAGTTCGTTATCTGCATATTGTGTTTCTATAAGTGAGAAATCTCTAAATTTGTTGGAAAGTGGGAATTTCTTTCTGATTGTTTGCTTGTTCTACTTGGACGTTTCCTTGATTTTAATAGCAGCAAAGCAATTTTTCATTTTTTGAAACTTTTTCATTTCTTATTCACAGATGCTGATGGTTTGTCGAACTCGGGCGTTTCTCCAGTGCCTTCGAAGACACCCTTCTACAACACGAACTCCTTAAGTGGACAACATGATCTAAGACCAATTGATCTCCGTGAAAACTTGATTATCCAGGACGAATGGTCGGTGAAGCCTATGAAAAAAGGTGGTGTGAACAGCCTCGAGAATCTGGTAATGATGAAAGAAGCTGAAGCAAGAATGTTCCAGAACCGAGCGGATGAAGCACAAGGAGAGGTGGAGAGTTTGAGACAAATGATGAGGATCAAAACCGAGAAAATGGACAAAGAGTACGCCTCTCAGTTCGCGAAAATATGCGTACAGGAGACGGAGGAAAGGAAGAGGAAGAAAGCGGAGGAGCTAAAAGAATTGGAGAATTCACATTGCAATTACTATAAAATGAAGATAAGAATGCATTCTGAGATTTCAGGTTTGTTGAAGAGAATGGAAGCTACAAAGCATTAGCTTGTGTAACTTTTATTCTTTTCCTCTTTTTTTTTGGTTAAATATCAAATAGTTTAAACATTTGTTTGACTTCAGAAATGTTGTGTTGGATTGGTTATTTAATATGTAAATTTTGAATACTTCGTTGATTACATCATCAGTTCTGCATCAAATTTGCAAATATTATTTTAATAAATTATGAGTTTCATTTGAAGTTCATGACTCTGTATCCCTGCATTCTTGATTAGGTGTCAACCATATCACCATTCATTCCCCACCTACACACTGCACAGAAAAGCAATTTGTGGACACGATTAAAAAAATTAAGCATTAGATCGAACTGAAATTTCACCATACTAAATGGTGAAATTAAATAGTGGATGGTAGATATCAAGGTTTGTTATCATTTGAATTCGTTTGTAGAGGTTAAATAGAAGTTGCAGCCATTGGAGTTTGAATACAATCTACATGTTGGAGGGAGCTGACATTTAGATATCATGTTTAGGCAGGTTTTCCATGCCAAAACTGCTCGTCACTTTATTTGATTTCAATATATCTGCTGGAATTTAGTTGCTCTATTTGCTATTACTTCTTATTAATTACGTATAAATTATGAATAATTGTTGTCATTGTCATGCTCCGAGACCGAGATCAGGGTTAGTCGACATATATGTTGTTCAACCATCACATAATTACTAAATAACAAGTTTCGTAGTACAATATAAACCAATACCAGTTTATTTATCGTAATCAATCATTAAATTGTCTTTACAATGTAAAAAGAAAATATGCGAAAACGTTTACAACGAAAACTCAAATAAAACTTAAACAAATAGCGTAAACTCAAATGGCTCTTATTTTCGTCCATCATCAGCCTCAAAACTGGTATTGTTCATCTTCCTTCATCTATTCTTCGGACTTATCCGGAGAAAGAGAGTAAGAGGTGAGTGTTATGGTCGTCACTCAACAAGTACGAGTCGTTCGAGCACATAAATAACAAATATATGTGATTTTCGAAAACATATCACATCATGCATAACATTATTCGCATAACATATCATTAGCATCAACATAACATATTTTGGCCTATGCGCCTCTTCTTTACATGATTTACTGGTATCAATCTCAAATTTTTACTCTTCTAAATAGGTGATGACATATAACAGTTACAATCCCATTGTGTAAGGGTCGTAACTTATCATGCATTGGGATTTCCACTCATATCCAGTTGAATCCTCACAGTGCCAAAAAAATATACGGAAATTGTATTAAGAAGGGGTAGTAAAGAACAACGGTACTCGACCGAAACTTTCAAAAAATTAAATAATTCATAAACAAATTATTTTAAAACAAACCCATTTACCTTTGATCTGGATGCAAAAAAAACGTGAAGGGTGGGTTTTTTTTTGCTAGGATTATGAATTCACTTTAGATCTGGACTACAGCAGAGCTTCGACACTCGTCATATTAAATTGTTTTAAATATTCATAAACAAAATATTAAATTGATAATATCAATTTATCAAAATAATAAAGGAATAAAATATTCCTTTCAATCTTTCCTTTTTGTCTTTCTGGAAAAAAACATCTAAAAATGATAATCTTGTTAAGCATCACAGTCAGTTAAGCTCCCCATGCGTTAGAGTGTATCTCCCCCTGAATTAAACATGTTAGAGCACTGGTGGTGTTGGTGTTGTTGACAATGTTGTCAACACCATCATTAGAACACATGAAAACATAAGAAGACATACGAAGGAGAAATTAATTTATCACGCAAACATATATAAGAGCAATTCAAAAACATAATTACAGACAAAACATAAGTATTCATCCTTCCATAGCACCATCCATAGTCTGTGTCATTTTTGGTTCTCCTACTCCCTTTTTTTGGCCAGAATGTAAGCCAACTTCCAAAAGTGCCCTCTACTCAGCCACTTGTTCTTCTTAGTAAGCAATGGGTTCTTTGGGCTTTTGAATCTGCTATAGAACAAACTCAATTTGGGCATCAAAAAAGTTTCATCTTCTTCTTTGAGAAACCCCTATAACTTCAGTATTCCAAAGATCAGGAAGAAGAAAGGAGTTCGTCAGTGAAAGCATTGATTTCTTCTGTTATTTCATTTTCTTCATCCGCCGATGTATTCTAGAATTTGTTGATGACAGTTGGGAAGAGCTTGACAATTTTAGCAAGCAGTCATCGATCTTTGAAGAACTTAAGCCGTCAAATTTTGTTGGTCATACGCCTCTATATCAATTAACTTCTTTTCAATAAATTCTATCATAGTCAAAAAGAGTCAATGTTGTCCACAGTGCTGACAACATCGGACTCAACATCGGCAGTATCTTCAGCCACCTGTAGAACGTGAGAGAAAGTTATAAAGGTATATCAGGATTTATGCACAAAAGCCCACAAATAAATTACGAGAGCAAGGAAAGATTGTGAGGGTAAATGAGAACAAGCAAGAGTAATTATCAGGCATTTAACGACAACAAAACATATTTAATCTTACAAAAGAAAATCGATTCAATCCTTCAGCTCCGTAAAATTTGCACGGTGAAGGTAATATGTCCGAAATTTATCCAAAACACTAATTACGGTTCTATCCCCAAAACAAATAGTAAAATTGATTCAAACTCGTGTTACGACGATTTCAAAAGAATATCCTGTGAAAACCCACGTGGATTAAACCCACTGACACAAGTAGTCACATAAATTCAAAATTTAGGTAATCAAGGTTTTCATCAACCGTCATGAGTCAATACTGATATGTCACTGTACATGATGATTTCACGAAACAAAAATCAATATGCATGTTCTACATATTCCTCCAATATGATGAATTTTCAAAATGTCAGGCAGTGTATAAATTGTGCAGTGTCTGAACTTGGTGTTGGCAACAACTCCTGGCAACATCACTGAGTTTTAGTCAAACTTCCACAAAATTTTCTTTTGATACAGAAATGTTAGCTCCCACACTAGAAGAACGGTCTTCAATGGACTCTCCTAGGTAGTTTTTTCCATTACTATTTTGACTTAGAAGTGGTAGCTTTTACACTAGAAGAACGGTCTTCAATGGACTCCTCTAAGTAGCTTTTTCCAATTTTTTCTAACCGTTTTTTTTAATTTACCTCTTTTCTGTTTTTCTCATTATGCTCACATTTACCAAGTCACTTTTTCACATTGGACAAGATCACGATTTCCATGAACATCCTCAACTACTTGATGCCTTGGATTGAGCATAATTCACTTTTCAACATTTGATTGGAAGTATGAACACTCAGAGAGAACCTTTCAAAAATTGCCTTCACTGTTCAGACATTACACAAATAAATAGGATGGTTATGATTATGCAGTATACCTAGCATCTTAAAAATAGAAATGCAAAAATGGTGTTGTCACCGGTGTTGGCAACACCAATGACAACATGTGTGTGTGATTATTGTACGCACATGCTGAGAGACTTCCGAAGATTGAAAAATATCTCAAAGTCCAAAGGTTTCGTGAATATATCAGCCAATTGATTCTCAGTCCCAACAATTCCAGTTGAATTATGCCTTTTTCAACCAAATCTCGAATAAAGTAACGTATTATGTCTATGTGTTTTGTTCGAGAGTGTTGAACAGGATTCTTAGAAATGTCTATAACACTTGAGTTGTCACAATAAACCATCATGTAATTGCTTAACTTGTAATCCAAGAAAGAAAGTTAGTTCTCCTACCATGCTCATTTCAAATTGTGATGACATGCAATCCACAGAGTTATTCACAAGCATTTGAGATGAAGCACTGAAAATAATATCATCTACATACACTTGACAGATCAAAATATCATATTTCAGTTTTTGAATGAAAAGAGTTTTGTCAACCTCACCTCGTTTGAAGCCCAAGTTTATCAGATTGTCAGCTAACCTACCGTACCATGCCCGTGGAGCCTGTTTCGGTCCATACAGGGCCTTTCAATTTGTAGACATGATCCACGTGGTGATGATCTTCAAATCTCTTGGTTGACTGACATAGGCTTCCTCATTCAAAATGCCATTATTATTCTTGGGTTCAGTTTGAGACACAAAACACGAGTGACTTACCTGGGAAAACGTGGAGCTCATGCAGATTAAACCAATCATTTTGCGGTAGTCCACCTTTTCTTTGTTTTTTGTCTGCACACCATCATGTAATTCACCAATGATTTGTGATGATGGATGATTCTTCTGAATCTTGTTGGGAATTTCTCTTTCACAATTGATCACCACGTCATCATTATCATCGTTATCATTATCCACAATTTCTGTTTGGTTCAGAGGCAGTGTTGGGCTTGGTGTTGCTTCATTGGTCTCAACACCAGACTCAACACTGTTTCTAGTCAGTTCCTCACTTATATCCAGCAATTCTTCTACATCAGCCTCCGGTGTTTTAGCTGTGAGATCTGCAAGATCATCAAACACAACGTTAATTGATTCCATTGTAGTCTTAGTTCTCAGATTAAATACACGATAAGCACGACCGTTAGTAGAGTATCCAAGAAAATACATTTAACACTTTTTTAATCAAATTTAGCTAGATGATCTATGTCATTCAGCACATAAAATACACATCCAAAAATATGAAAATATATAAGATTTGGTCTTCTTCCCATGATAATCTCATATGAAGTCATTGTAGAACCACTCCTTAAATAAACGCGGTTGGAAATGTGACATGCCGTATTTAAAGCTTCGGCCCAAAAACATTTTGACACATTCTTGGAACTAAGCATGACCCGAGCCATTTCTAAGAGGGTTCGATTTTTCCTTTTAGCTATGTCGATTTTTTTAGGGGTCTTCGAAGATGAATATTCATGACTGATACCTTTCTTATGGCACAAAAAATGAGAATTTTCGAACTCCTCACTATGATCGGTTCTTATTTTAACCACCCTCATATCATACAGATTTTTTATCCTAGCATGCAACTTCTTAAAAGCATCAAATGTATCATATTTTTCTATAAAAACTTACCAAAGTAAAATGCGAAAAATCATCAACACAAAAAAACGAATATTTCCTACCACCCAATCTCTCAACTGAAAGGGATCGTATTAGGTGACCGAAATGCACAACGGAAGCTCAAAATTTCGGTTTTTACATGGAAAAATTCGGCCACCCTAGTACTAGGTGTAACATATACAAAAATCTCAATTTTGACATTCATAGGGTGTTGAGAAATCGTTACCTATCAATCACAATGGATTGATGATGGCTCCAACTTCGTTGTCAAACAACTAAGCTCTTCAAAGGATGAAAATTTACAAGCTTCACCTTGTTCTCGAATCTTTCCTTCAAAATTAGGTCCACCACCAACAAGCTAGAACCACTCTAATTTTGCACTAGAAAAATTAGAGCATTTTTCATTGAGAAGTGTAGGCTTTCCTCAACAATTGAAGAAGCAAAAATGGAGAGAAAATTGCTTGAAATTTCGGCCATAGGTAGGGGAGGAGAGAGGGAGGAGAGTTTTCTTGGTTGTGGAAAAAGTTGTGGCAAAAAGTTGCATGCCAAGCCTTGGTTGTTGCAAAAGTTGTCTCCCAACTCTTCACCTCCTCATGCACATTCTATTTGGGCTTGTAACAATTACAAGGCCCATGGACTTTAATTTAATTGTCTCAAACAAATTTGAGACCTAATTAAACCTTACTTGATTTTACTCAAGCCCACTAGTTTAATAATTATTTCTAATTGGGCTCTACAAGGCCCTATGTTGTTTAATTAATCCAACACTTGAATCAATTAATTATTTGGACTCTACTAGATCCACTAGTGTTTAATTAATTCACACTTGAATGAATTTAATTTAGTCCATAATAATGTATATGAAAATTATAATTTTCAAATACATTACTCGTTTGGCCAACTTTTAATTTAGGAACACTTCCTCAAATTAAAAGTTACATTCTCCTTATAGAAGTCATACTTTGTAATGCCCGAGAATTATAGAATTTATAAACCAAGATTATCAACCTTCATTAACGTGAGACTCGGAAGATATGAGAACGCATGACATGCAATGAAGGAAGAAAAGACATGAGAAAATAGGGTTTGCAAGACCGCACCCGCGATGAAAACAGTACCGCACTCGCGGTACGAACAAACTGCACCCGCGGTGTAACTACAGTGGCCAGAGCGCACCCGCGGTGCTAGCCAGAGCGCACCCGCGGTCGTGCATTTTAGAAAATGATAAGCATGCCGAAGCATGAGCGCACCCACGGTGCATGACACGACCGCACCCGCGGTCATGCTTGTAGCATGAAAAATAAGCCACGTTTTCAGATTGTGCATGCAGTATATATATAGAAGCATGACACGTTTTCTTCAGAATTTCAAAGGGGAAACCGAAAGCTTTGGAGAAAAGTTGATTTCTTAAGTTAGAATTTGATTTACAAAGATCCGTCTATCAGAATTCGAATCCGAAAGCAGTATCGTGTTCCTTTCGCTACGAGCTACACAAGGATGTAATTGTGTTACGTTTTGAGATGTTTTGAGAATATGATGTTGCTAGAATTGCATATGATTCAGATATGATGTTTCTGCTACCGTAGACATTGTAGAATTGAAGTCAGATTAAAGAACAGACTGTTTCTGTAATTGTTATGATTTTTGAAAGA
Source organism: Primulina eburnea (assembly GCF_022965805.1). Classification (NCBI taxonomy): domain Eukaryota; kingdom Viridiplantae; phylum Streptophyta; class Magnoliopsida; order Lamiales; family Gesneriaceae; genus Primulina; species Primulina eburnea. The sequence goes on from NC_133107.1 coordinate 18,948,734, forward strand.
TATTGACTGGGATTCGATATCAGATTTATGTTATCGTTGAGATTATGAGTTATATCAGTATTGATTATACGTTTTAGAATTATATCTGTGATGTTCAGTTTGACGGGGTTATTCAGATTGAATTGTTATACCGTCGAAACATCAGCAGACTGACATCTGATCAGATTTGATAGTGATTGAGATTTCATTGTTATATCGTTGACATTGATCAGATGTTGTATTGATTTGAATATTGATCAGAACAGATTAGGAACTGAGATATATACTGATATTATATCTATGTGATTGTCATTTCAAGATCAGGTATGGACAGATTGGAATACCAGACTTCGTCTTCGTCAGACCAGGAAGACAGAGGTATAATTCATGTGATATTTGGGAAGATATAACTCAAATCAGATCTCATTTGAGTTTCCCAATAAAATCACATACTAGACTTATTGTTTATCTTTTGAAATGAACATGCTTTGTTTATAGATTTTATTCATTGCATTTGAGATAGGAAAGTTTGACAGATAGTCAGACTTCTAGACGTTCGGTGTATCGTTACATAGGAGCAGACATCCTCCTATTGTAGATTATTCGATACAGATATGATCGAAGTCTAGGAATAAGACGTACGTCACCTCGATTGGGAGGGTAGGTGACAGACAGTGACGTCTTATTCACCCCGGGATCCCTAGAGTTATAGTTGAGTCGAGTCTAGACATGATTTGACTAGAACTGCATGCGTTCATGGATGTGGTTTCATAGACTATGAAACCCATTGCTATTGCTTTCAGTCATGATGGCATGTTTTTATGATTTGATTTGAGTAGAATGTTTAACTGATTTGTGTTGCATGCTTATTTGATTTGATTTCAGAGATTATGAAACCTATTGCTTTTAGTTTTATTCATGATAGAATAATTCGTGATTTACTTTGTGTATATGCATGTCTACCATGTTTTATACTGGGATTTATTCTCACCGGAGTTATCCGGCTGTTGTCTTGTTTTGTATGTGTGCATGACAACAGGTGGGGCTGGATCGGGGTCAAGAGGATGAGGAGAGAAGAAGAGTTAGCGTGGTGATTCCGGACTTACTGTAGATTTGGTTTATTACTTGAACTTAGTAACCGAACCTTAGACTTAGATTGTACATTATTGTACTTTTATACGGAAATGTATTTTATACTGAGATGTATATTATTTAGATTCCATTACCTTCCGCATTTACATTTTAAAAAGAAAAATTTTTAGACCATGTTTATCAGAACTGATAATTAAATCCCAAGAAGATTAAGAAGATGATCAGCGTCCGGGTCCCCACAACAGGTGGTATCAGAGCGATAGATCCTTTAGATTGAGATAGTCAGAATTGATAGATCCTTTAGAATGAGATAGTAGAGAATGAGCGGGGTAGATTGAATTGTCTTCCTTGCATGTGATTGCTAGCATGAGATTTATGTCAATGTTGACTTGCATGATGTGTGCTAGCATGATTTATTGCTTTCCCTATTACATGTTGTTGTTATCTGAGTTGACTACAGCATGTAATCACTAAGCCTGAATCAGAACCGAGTCTGGATCAGAGGTATATGATCAGAGGAGGGCTGAGACAGATTGTATAGATTGTGTACTAATTTGTTTCATATTCAGATATACCGCCTCTAAGAATTTCAGAAAAGGGTAGTAGTTCGTCTGAACAAATGGATGGATCAGAAACTCAGCTAGAAGGAAAGATGAAAGAATTTCAGTTATTGCAGCCACCGATTCTGAATGGTATCGAGACATCCGAGGATTGTCTGAACTGGTTTGATGACATAGAAATACTGTTCGATTTACTTGATTGTACAGATGAACAGAGAGTTAAAATGGTACCTTATCAGTTACGAGAAGCCGCCAGGAGTTGGTGGATTACCAGTAGAAGAATGTGGGAACAGAGAGGTACAGTGATTTCGTGGGAGTTATTCAGAACTGAATTTTATCGACGATTTTTCTCAGTCTCGTACCGAGAGGACAAGAAAGCAGAGTTTGAGAATTTGAGCCAAGGTCAGTTGAATATTGATGAATATACCGCCAAATTCTCTACTCTACTGCATTTTGCTCCTCAGATAGCTGGAAATGATGAAGCTATAGTAAATCAGTTCATCAGAGGGTTGAATTCGGAGGTAGTTGCATTTATGAATCTGCAGCGACCTTACCATTTTGATGACATCTTGAGTAGAGCGAAGAGAGCTGAGGCGAGTCTGATTAGACAGCTAGGGAGGTTGTGTGTGAAGCAACCCCAAACACAGCAATCCCCTCTCAGAATTGATCGCGGTAGTACGAGTGGGAAGCAAGATTTGCTGAAAGCTCGAAAGAAGCCATTCAAGAAGTTAGGGAGTGGTTCCTCGAGTTCCTGTGGTTCTAGTCCGAGCCATACTGGAGTGTATTGCAGGAGTTGCGGAGGGAGACATTCCACCGAGCAATGCCAGGGAGTGACTGGTAGATGCAATATTTGTGGACAACCGGGACACTTTGCTAAGGTCTGTCCCCAGAAGCGTTCCCGAAGATTGTAGGGAACAGAGTTCAATTGAAAATACAGATCCAGAATTCACAACAGGTACTATTCTTTATGATTCTATTGCATATGTATTGATATATACTAATGCATTTGTTAAGAATATCTTTGACTGAGTTGCATGGAGATATGCTGTATCTGTTGGGTTTGTATGTACTGTAGTATTGATGTCCTTGCTTGTTGAGGAAATGTTGATATCAGAGATTTCTGTATATATTGTATACTACAGTAAGATGAGAATGAAATAGAGATAGATTATGATGTACTTGTGTTTTCTGATTTGAACTGAATTATTGATATGTATATGCTGAACAAGTACAGACAGATTGTAGAAATTGTTCCAGAAATGGTAAGATTCAGACCAGAGATGACTGATCAGTGGAGATTCCACGATAAGGATTCTAGATTTAGAATTCCTTTGATATCTGTATTGTATATGACTCGATTGGTACAGAAAGGAGCAGATTGCATCCTTATGTATTCAGTAGATCTACTGAAATCGAGCCTAGCATTGGCAGATTTGCCAGTGATATATGAGTTGGCCGATGTTTGCCATGATAAGATTTCAGATTTATGTGATCTCAAAAAGATAGACTTCAGAAATTGAATTTAGATCAGGTATTGCTTGTATGTTAGATTCAGTACAGAATGATACTGAATATACAGAATAATACATACCAAAGTGAAAGAATTGAATATTTGAAGATTGTAGTGAATATTTTGAGAATTAGGATTATTGTATACAGAAATTATTCAGATAAGAATTCCGCTTGAAACAGATTGTATTCAGAGTAAGTGATATCTGAAATTAGTATACAGATTGACCTTGACACAGATGAGATTGGGATCAGTGATTGAGAATGATACTGATGTCAGAAGATCAGAAATTTTAGAAATGTCAGAAATTATTATGTCCGATTTGACAGATTATCTTCTTCGATTATTGCTTTATATCTGCTGTGTAGTGTTATTGTTCTAAATCAGTATTCGTGATATCTTATATTGGTTGGGAGCACATTTTAATTGCAGATGAGATATAGCAGTTGATCAGAATGACCTGAAGATATTTACTAGAACTAGTTGTTTTATGAGTTCACTGAACTCACTAGATATGTATATGTTACTGATATTTTGTATCTGGTTTGATATTACTGTTGTTTTGAATCCGTATATGATACAGATTGTTGTGAACCATTGAGAATATATACAGTTCAATTGGATCAAAGTTGATTTCGAGAGGTACAGCTATTCAGAAATGCGATCAGAATGTTCAGAGCTTGATTGATAATCAGAATGGAGTATCGATCAGAGTAACAGATATATGATTTTGTGTTTGTATGAAGTTGACTAGAGTGTGATATCAGAATGTTTCAGTATTGTATAACAGAATTGATATTGATAGTTAGAGCCGAATACCAGGTAGGTATTTCTTCTTTAATTTTTATTATTAACTGATTGTTATGCCGAGTAGCTCGAAGTTGAAATCACAGATAGTGTCAGAAATGCGCTGTAGTGACTTCAGTTGTCATGTTTGTGACTGAGAATATATGATATTCGAACAGACAGTTTTGATTTAGACAGATTAAGTCAGTTGTGACAAATTGTACTGAAATTTTGGCAGAAATTGTACTGAATTGTACAAATTGTCAACAAATGAAGACAGAAATCAGAATATTATTACAGATGTGTATGTTTCTGAATAGAAATGAGAGTGCATTTCTATGGCTTTCGTAATGGAATTACCACCATTTCCTCCAGATTGAAATATGATATGATTGTGATTGACAGATTGTTCAATCTATATTTATCAGGTTGTACAAGATGATGTACAAACATGAGCAAATGACACAGATTGATGTCAAAGAAATGGTCAGATTGCACAGAATGTTGCAATAAAATGTATCAGATTGTGATTGTGATTTATTTTGCACATAGGGCAGAGTATACCATACGTTATTTCGCAGATTTTTCACCGATTGACGGATAGCCAGAGTGTACTATCCAGATATGGAAGATATCCAGAGAGCGGTAGTGCTGGATGCTAGCACTAGTTGACATGAGGTATTGTTACTTTATGGGTGATTGTGTGGTGATAGCTATCAAAAGAGTACTGAGATAGTTACAGACGACACATTGTACAGTGAGTACTACAGAGTCCTTATAAAGAAGATTCAGAAAAGAATAAAGATAACTCAGAAATGACAGATTTGATAAACCAACATCGGATGATGATGCTTGGTATTTGGAGTGGAAGATTTAATATGTCCTTGATTGGGATAAGCAGATTAGATAACAACTACTGGTATTGTTTTGCTATGAACTGTGATTGGTTTATACAGATGTTGTATAACCAACATGGCAGGATTGATTCTGTCAGAGTTAGTTAAGAAGTATTATGATAATATACTTCATTAAGTCTTATTCCAGAGTGAAATCAGAGATTGATAACAGAAAGAGATTTCAGAACGGGTTCATTGAAATGAGTTGTGATTTAAACTCTATTATACAATTCTCCTGATATATCTGAAGTGATTACTTATGAGTTCGAGGACGAACTCAGATCTAAGAGGGGGAGAAATGTAATGCCCGATAATTATAGAATTGATAAACCAAGATTATCAACCTTCATTAACGTGAGACTCGGAAGATATGAGAACGCATGACATGCAATGAAGGAAAACAGTACCGCACCCGCGGTCATAAATTATGAAATTTTGGTAAGAAAGGCCGTAGCCACACCGCACCCGCGGTACGAACAAGACCGCACCCGCGGTGTAACTACAGTGGCCAGAGCGCACCCACGGCGCCGACACCGCACCCGCGGTACAGAACAGAGCGCACCCGCGGTCGTGCATTTTAGAAAATGATAAGCATGCCGAAGCATGAGCGCACCCACGGTGCATGACACGACCGCACCCGCGGTCATGCGTGTAGCATGAAAAATAAGCCACATTTTCAGATTGTGCATGCAGTATATATATAGAAGCATGACACGTTTTCTTCAGAATTTCAAAGGGGAAACCGAAAGCTTTGGAGAAAAGTTGATTTCTTAAGTTAGAATTTGATTTACAAAGATCCGTCTATCAGAATTCGAATCCGAAAGCAGTATCGTATTCCTTTCGCTACGAGCTACACAATGATGTAAGTTGTGTTACGTTTTGAGATGTTTTGAGAATATGATGTTGCTAGAATTGCATATGATTCAGATAAAGTCAGATTAAAGAACATACTGTTTCTGTAATTGTTATGATTTTTGAAAGATATTGACTGGGATTCGATATCAGATTTATGTTATCGTTGAGATTATGACTTATATCAGTATTGATTATACGTTTTATAATTATATCTGTGATGTTCAGTTTGACGGGGTTATTCAGATTGAATTGTTATACCGTCGAAACATCAGCAGACTGACATCTGATCAGATTTGATAGTGATTGAGATTTCATTGTTATATCGTTGACATTGATCAGATGTTGTATTGATTTGAATATTGATCAGAACAGATTAGGAACTGAGATATATACTGATATTATATCTATGTGATTGTCATTTCAAGATCAGGTATGGACAGATTGGAATACCAGACTTCGTCTTCGTCAAACCAGGAAGACAGAGGTATAATTCATGTGATATTTGGGAAGATATAACTCAAATCAGATCTCATTTGAGTTTCCAATAAAATCACATACTAGACTTATTGTTTATCTTTTGAAATGAACATGCTTTGTTTATAGATTTTATTCATTGCATTTGAGATAGGAAAGTTTGACAGATAGTCAGACTTCTAGACGTTCGGTGTATCGTTACATAGGAGCAGACATCCTCCTATTGTAGATTATTCGATACAGATATGACCGAAGTCTAGGAATAAGACGTACGTCACCTCGATTGGGAGGGTAGGTGACAGACAGTGACGTCTTATTCACCCCGGGATCCCTAGAGTTATAGTTGAGTCGAGTCTAGACATGATTTGACTAGAACTGCATGCGCTCATGGATGTGGTTTCATAGACTATGAAACCCATTGCTATTGCTTTCAGTCATGATGGCATGTTTTTATGATTTGATTTGAGTAGCATGTTTAACTGATTTGTGTTGCATGCTTATTTGATTTGATTTCAGAGATTATGAAACCTATTGCTTTTAGTTTTATTCATGATAGAATAATTCATGATTTACTTTGTGTATATGCATGTCTACCATGTTTTATACTGGGATTTATTCTCACCGGATTTATCCGGCTGTTGTCTTGTTTTGTATGTGTGCATGACAACAGGTGGGGCTGGATCGGGGTCAAGAGGATGAGGAGAGAAGAAGAGTTAGCGTGGTGATTCCGGACTTACTGTAGATTTGGTTTATTACTTGAACTTAGTAACCGAACCTTAGACTTAGATTGTACATTATTGTACTTTTATACGGAAATGTATTTTATACTGAGATGTATATTATTTAGATTCCATTACCTTCTGCATTTACATTTTAAAAAGAAAAATTTTTAGACCCTGTTTATCAGAACTGATAATTAAATCCCAAAGAAGATTAAGAAGATGATCAGCGTCCGGTTCCCCACATACTTCTATTTTATTTACACTTATAAACTCCTTTATAAGACATTCAACACATTGAATTATTTTACTTCTCAACGGGATCTAGAAATTTAGCACTTGTGTGACCCTCAATGGTTAATTGATACAACTAGCCGTGGGTTCACATCTCCATGTGATTCGGACTAAACATGTCTTTATATGAGCATACCCCAATTGCTCCATTCTTACTTATCAACTCCTTGATAACAAGAACGTCAGAACTCAAGTCTGATAGTACCCAACCAATCATGTTAAACGCCTAGCAGCATCGCTTACATGATTCCCTAGGTATCAAATGATAGTGCCTGCAAGAACCATTCAATTATGGTTAGCGTACAGTACGGTCCCTTCAACTTATATATCCCGACCGATTCGACAACCATTGGTTTATCGAGAGTTGTCAATGAATCGATACTATGTGTCATGTCGTAGTTGCATCGATGGTGTAATCTATGAAACCCCTTTCATAATTACCACCATAATCTGATCTGAGATTTCAACCTACATACACATGAGAACACATAGGATATCCATACCCGAAGGTAAGCGGTGAATCCCCGAATACAATGCATCAAATCCTATATGTTTCGACAGAACACCCAACCTTGCCACCTGATGACCCCTTGAGAGTCGGTAAACAAGTCAAAGTGTAATTCTAGCACATAGAGTCTCAATGTTTTCCCGGGTCATAAGGACTAATGGTGTACAACCATAAACTAGGACTTTTCCACTCGATAAGTGAGAACCACTTGGAAAGTCCTTTATGGAGGGTTGTTCAGTGCACTCTACCAGGAGCACCTATCTGCATGTTCGGACATCACAATGTCCCATACCAATGAAACATGGTACTCACATCGCAGATACTAGTCTCTAACTCGAGCGGCCTATATCCTTCTTAGCGGCGGCTAAATCGACTAGGAACTGTTTAGAATATACAGTATTCCAAATATGAGTTTCATGATACTCATCATATGAGCATCTCATATTCTTTCTACTATTTGTATATTCAAGGGCTTTATCTATGCAACTAGCATGGGTATACAGATAAAGATGTGCCAAAATAATAATTTCAAATATTATTAAAATAAAGATTGTTTATACATAGAGATTCATTGTGAACACTCGGCCAACACTTGGCTCGTCGTGCACCTACTCTAACATCAACTTCCATCGGATCCATTAAATCTATATGCAAGAGTTCAAGGCACCGTATTGTCCCAAAGTGTTGCAACACCGGGTGCGGAACACGGGTTTGTTTACCTTTCTAACACGCTCCACACAGATAATTATTAATTGAACTCAAATTTGGCATACCTCTCACAACATCAAACTTACTCAGATTCTTCAAAGTCTTGAAGCTCACATGTCCTAGTTTTTGATGCCATACGTCTAAATCACTCACCTTGGCACTTCGGAAACCATCACCTTCTCCCAATTGATAACAATTGTCAGCTGAACGAGTACTTGACATCACACAAACATTGACATCATTAAAAACTTCACAATTATTTTTATTGAACTTAACATGTAAATCATCATCACAAAGTTGAATTATGCCTATTAAGTTTGAGTTAAGTCCTTCAACGTGTAGAACATTATGAAGTTCAGAAAGCCCATCAACATTCAGGGTTCCTTTACCTACGATTCTTCCTTTGGCACCACCACCATAGGTTACACGCCCACTTTTTACGTCAACATAATCCGTGAGGTGTTCTTTAGATCCTGTCATGTGGTGTGAGCACCCACTGTCAAAGTACCATGCACCTGCAATGTTAGTTTTTAAAGAAGTATAAATGACATTGCAATGAATAACAACTTTTGGTACCCAAACTTTCTTCACATGAGGTTTCTTGGCTACTGTGTTGTGCCTAGTGTTGGACAACACAGTGGGCAACACCCGATTTGCATGTCAGTCATTTCTCAGCTTAAAACATAAAGGTTTGATGTGACCTGGCTTATGACAGTAGTGGCAAATAAAGTGGCACTTTCTTTGCTTTGGTTCAGAAGTTGACCATGATTTCTTGGTTTGTGACATCTTCACTGAAGGATCAACTTTCAAAGGAGACGAGAAGACTCTGATTTGTATCATCCTTTGTTCCGAGACTAGCTTTGAGACTGACAGACTCTTCCAATGAGGGTTAACGATTAAAGGGACATAATTGTCTTCACTTCCCTTTATAAACACAGTTGATTTTGATCCGGAGTTGGAAGATTCACCATGTTCATATACGCTTTTCACGTATCCAAGACCAGCTCTACTGTCATTTCCCATCATTAGCATTGAGTCAAGTTTTGTTGAACTTGAGTTGAATTTTTCAAGAGTTTTTGAGGACTTCTCAAGCTCAGCCTTGACTTTGCACAGTTCAAGATCCTTCTTGCTAAGCACAACTTCAAGTCGAGACACACATTCTTTCAAATCAGTATTCTCCTTGGTGAGGATCAAATTTATTTCTTTTGATCCAATCTTCATATAGCTCTTCATACATAGCCTGCACACTTTCAAAGGTGCGTTCATCAGAATCAGTATCCTGGATTTCATGATTACCTGAGTCACCGTGAAATTTAGCATTGAGACACAAGGATTTTGAAGTGGTGTTGCGGCCCGGTGTTGCAACACCAGAGGCAACATCGTGCGGGTTGACTTGCAGCCAGCATTTTTCCTTCAAAACAGCAGTGTTTGTAGACAGTACGTCCATTGACATTATGTAAAATTTCCTGCAAACAAAAACAACAATAAACCTGAATCAATCACTTAGTGTATCAAGCGCTGGCTCTGATACCACTTGTAAGGAATGTTGCTCATAAACGCACAGGAAATTAATTAAAATATTATAATGTGTGTATCAGAAGTTATTGTTGTGCTCTGATGTTGTCAACACGAGAACACAACTTGCAGCGGAAAATTAATTATTAACACACAAATATAACTTTAATAAATTAAGACCAGATTTAAATTATGCAAAAGTACGAATACTTGTGCGATGTCTCATGGCAAAACTTTCACTAGAAAAATATGTAAATCGTTTACACCAAAACAATACTAGTGAAAATAACAAAATTAAATTCCTTGACACTCCAATGAATTAAAACATGCATAAAAAACACAAATCATATCTAGATGCATAAAACAAACACGTATTGCTTAAAACCAAACGAAACCACTCTTCAATCCAACTACTATGCGTCAGTGTTGTTCTTCGAGTGTTGGCAACACGAATCAGCAACACGATATAACAATGTAATCAATCACACAAACTCTTCATAGGAAAATCTTCAACTCTGAACTATGAGTATATTCAGAGACAAACTCCAGCAGCTATTCAAAGTGATCAACCGATCACACTGAAAACCATCAGCAACTACACAAAGTGATCAAACGATCACACAAAAGGTTCAAATCAAAATATGCTCGACTCTCATATTTTTCTTCTATGTAAGGACTCCTCCGCCGACCTCTCTCAAGCCTCACGAAAAGGCACACACAAAAAGCTCCCACGAAAAGACCTATCTTGTCTCCAACTTTCTCTCTCTCTAAAAGCTGTTCTCTCTCTAAAAGCTTGTTCTCTCTCTGAAAAGTTGTTCTCCAAAACCCAAGTACGGCTGTAAGACTATTCATTTTTATATCTATGGTTTGACCTAAAAGTTATTCAATAGAAGAGTCCTACAAAATATGGAAACAAGATTTTAATTAGATATAAAACACTTTCAAACAAAGATATAATATATTATAGATAAAAATAATATTAAAAACAAATCCTATAATATCTAGATATAAATCAACCAAAATCTTATCATTTAGAAATAAATCAAGCAATATTTCATAATCTAGAAGACAAAATATTAAATTGATGATATCAATTTATCAAAATAATAAAGGAATAAAATATTCCTTTCAAATCAATAGCACACTTAATAATGCTCAAAAACCAAATTCAATCTTTAAAAATAAATCACAACATAAATGTTTGGGTAGGATCCCCTAAATCCTAACTAAAATGAAAAAAAAAGAAGAGAAAATAAATGAAAGCGGCATTCGCAATTCTTCCTCAAAAGATTTCTAGTTGCAGCTCCCTAAGTTCATTATCTGAAGCTTTTGTGTAATTCCTCCTCTTCTTCCAACAACTGCTTACTCCCTTCTAGGTTTTTCATTTTCCCTATTTAATATCTCCGCTCATGGAAACAAATCAAATTGCTTTTCACAAAAGTTTTCTTCACATAAAAGCTCGTCTCCCATGTATTACATGCTTTGCCCTGTTTCATCGTGCAACTCCTTTTTCTACTCAAAATATTCTTTCAATTTTTTGGCTAAATATTCGCATACATTGTTTTATATTTCATGTGTCACGTTGGGTCACGCTGGGACGGTCTTTTTTGGCCTCCCTAGTGCGCGACCGTTTCTGTTAAGTGTTATTGTTTTCTTAACTTTCGCTGTAAGGTCTAAAATGCAATAACGTAATATAACTGCATGCAAATCTAGGAAAATAAAAACTGACTAACTAAATGATTTTAACTGCATAAATTAATTATGGTGTACATGTTTAAAATAGGGTTTTATATTAGAATGCATAAAATTATATTTTAAAGGCTATTCGAGACGCGATCGAGGAACGGAGAGTGCGACCAAAAGAGGAAAAATATTTTTATTAAATTATTATTTTTAATTGTTTAATATATTGTATATTTTAATGGATATTTTAAAAAATGAGGTATTTTGAGATGTTTTCACACGTTGAGTCGATTTTAAACCGGTAATCAATTTTCAATGAAAATATGGCATTTTTGAGAACTCGGTTAATATTTTCACAAATTTTCCTAAGCAAAATATTTTAATTATTATCTAATGAGCCTACAATACTAGGTTAATGAGCCTAAGCTTGCACAGTGTGTTTTATATCAAACTTTAAGTTAATAAACCCTCACCTAAACACACATAACTCACGCACACATCACCCAAACACACACTAGGATTCTTCATCCAAGCAACACATGAACACAATTTTTTTGAAGGAAAATCACACGATCACGTAATTTTGAAGGAGATTTCAGGAAGGTCCTTCCCTCGTCGACGTTCCTCGCATCGTAAGCTGTGTTTCGTGCGTTATAAACGTAAAGGTACACCTTAATATTCCTTCACTCATCTTTTACACCATATATATGTTTTGATACATGATTGTATGAAAAAACATGATACACTTTGTATATTTTTTTTTTATGGCATAAACATGATAAAACTAGAGTTTTCATATTTTAAAACTCTTGCTTATGATGAACAAAGGGGCTGCCATGGTAGGGTTACTAGATGACATGTTTTTTCACGTATTTAAGGTTCATGAGGTGCATGTTTAAGGGCTGGACAAGATAGGGTAGCAATATGAATGAAAATTTAAGTTTCTATGGGCTAGGGTTTTCGGCTAGGCATCCTAGAAGGACACGACTCTTAGTTGCTGTTAGGAGCATGTTCAAGTGTCCTACGAGAGGCTATTCAAGGTCCTAGGCTGATCGCATGAGGGCTGATTCAAAGGCTATGGCTGAACCATGATCATGGGGGAGTCGCGCATGGCTTCTAGCGCACATGTGAGTCTGGGCTTGCGTGGGTTGTTAGGTCCGGTCCAGTAGATTGTGTAGGGTTCAGTCATGGTCCTAGGAAGGGTTCATAGTGGCTGGCCTGGTTGGTTGAGGGCTAGGGCTAGGGCCGAAGGGGATGCATGGCAAGTTAGACTAGGGTTTTCGAAAAATAGGGACAAACTTCAGTAGCTGTTCTAAGCATGTTCGGTGGTTATAATAGGCTTGATTTGGGTTGCATATGGTACTGTTAGGTGTTAATAAGTTATGGTTCAAGTTTGGTAAGGTTTGATTAAGTTTCGAGTCAATTCCAGTTAAAATCGGGATGTACATTAAATTTTTAAATACGAATTGAGAAATTAATGAAGGAGCTTAAGTTTACGTCTAAGAAATACTTATGGGTGTATTTTAAGGTGTTATGCTAAGTTTGGATGGTTTCAGTCGTCATTTTATGGTCTAAGGATAAATTGAGAAAGTTAGGGTTTCTGAGGTAAAACAGTCATTTTACATCTGAAAACATTAGACGTCCTGGCAATGTTCTGAATGCTGAAATTAATGTTAATTCATTTATTTTGAATGAATATGGAATTTCATGATGAAACATTAATGCTTAAAGACATGTTACATGCTTGGTTTAAAAGAAATATGATTTATAAATACATGAATTTTTACAAGTGATGGAAATATGAAAGATTGAAGGATGTGCATTGTGAGGCCCAAGGCGGAAGAGGGTGGGGGTGATCAACGGTGTCATGAGGTTGAACGAACAATGAGGGGCTCTTGGCAGGTTTCTAGGCGAAGGGAACATGTATGAACCGATCTTACACAGGAAATAGAGGGATTTCAAAACTATTCAGGTATGAGACTGTGCAGTTGAGAAGGACTCAAAAGATTTGATAGGTAATACTCATCTCAAGAAAATGCATCTTCTTTCGGGAGTTCATCACATAAGAACTCTAAAGTTAAACGTGTTTGACTTGGAGAAATTCTGAGTTGGGTGACCTCCTGAGAAGTTTCCTATGGTATGTGAGTGATGACATAGGCATGTTGGAAAGAATCATCTTAGTACAGTGAGGACAGTCGTCGAATATGGGGCATTACATGAATTGATTGTGGCTAATACGATGAGCAAGGTTCAGTTGACGGTGAGAGTGACGCTGGTGTTCCCACTGTCATGTGCCGTGGTTATACGTAGATGGATCCATCGGGCTACAACTGATACGAAAGTCACAATTGAGGACCTGAATTCAATAAAAAGATAAACGTATACATATATGATGAAAGGAAAGAAATGTATATGATGAATGGAAATGTTTATGATGAAATGAAATTTTTTAAGTTTATGCATATTCTTGAAAAGCTATCTATTAAAAGTATTGTCTCTATTGCATGTGGATGTATATGTATTATTTGCTATCATGATAAAGTTTTGTTGAGTATTAGACTCACTAGGTGTGATCGATACAAGTGAGCATGACATTGATGTTAATGGATGATTTGATGGTTGAACTAGCTGGACTGAAGGTGCACACATCCGAGGACCGTCGCTAGTTTTTCGCAAAATTACGTTATGATTTATGTTTACTTTAAATATTTTATGACTTATGATTCTTTGAGTGGTTTGAGAGATTTAAGAGTTTATGCTTTATTTTGAAAAATGCTAGGTTTGGTTGGATGATTTACGATTCATGTTTTGAATTGCATTTTTTAGATTTTCAAATCTTATGTTTTGGTTGATGCTATATATATATATATATATATATATATATATATATATATATATATATATATATATATATATATTTGTGTGTGTGGGTGTGTGTTTCGGCCAAAATTATGGATGGGGAAAAAAAATTTCTAGTATATTTTAAAGAAAAACGAGTAGTACGTTTCAGTTGGTATCAGAGCAATGTTCCTGCAAAGGATTGTGCCATCGCTAGTTCCGGAAAGCTCTGACGGCAAGCCTCAAGTCTGTAAGTTTAAACTTTTTAAATTTTTTTATGTTATCAGCTGTATATTTACATGGTTTATACGTATAAGCTACATGTTTAAACACTTTTTGAAGTTAAATGAAATTTATGTTTAAGTTTGCATGATAAATGATTTTTATGATTAAACCTGCATGGTTGCATGAATTTTTTATGCTAAAGGATTAGATGCTTTAGAATTTTTATGCATGTTACAATATTAAATAAGAAATTATATGATTTTTATGCATACTGACTTTGTGGTGGAATTAGACATGTTTAAGAATTTGGTTAATGAGTGTTATGAAATGTTGGAAATTATTTGAATATAACCGATGTTCTATTTTTTGGTCATAAGTTAATCATGAAGATTATGAATGCTTTTGGGACATGTAGATTTTCTAAAGAAATAATGATGATTCGTAGTAACTAATTGAGTTAATTTTTGAGAATTACATATAAGGACTAATGATTCGAAGACTGCCACAGTCTTTAGAAGTATAAAAATGTATAAATTTGGGATTTTAGATTTTGATGGAAATGTAAGATTGGTTATGAGAATTAATTTTGGGTTTAATAAGCTTAGAATTAGAATTATTGAACGTTATGTTACGAGAAACCAATAGAATGAAATTAAAAATGAACTTATGGCTTAATTGTAGAATTTTCGAAATTTAGGACTAATTAGATAAATTCAAGGAAATTAGGAATTGATTTTGCAATTGTTAAGAAATTTGGGGACTAGTTTAGCAATGAGTGAGCATTGAAGGGTTTAAATGATAGGAATGTTCAATAATTTAGGATGGAAGGGATGTTTAAAACTTGAGATATCTTTGTTATAATTCTATAAGGAATGATAATCAAGTGCATTGTAAAATGAATGAATATTGGATTTGAAAATCTAAGTGTTAGTGAAATAATATTGTGGCAATATTAAAAAATTTAGAGTGATGACAATTTAAGGTAAAGTTGATCAATTACATAAGCTATAGGATTTGTTAGGATCGGTTGAGTGTGATAACGTGTTTAGAAGGGGGGATTGAATAAACACTTGACATTTTCACAACTTTTCGAAGAATGAATCAGTTTAGTGATAAACTGAATCCGAGAATCTTGTTGTCAATGTCAATCAGTTAACTAATGAATGTGCATAAATAACTTGAATGACAGATAGAATAAAACTCAAATTAAAAAACGCAAGATTTGTGGATGTTCGGAGACTTCAAACACTCCTACGTCACTCCTTCTATCTCGAGGATATGATATTTAATCAAAGACTTTGACCTATACAACAATTTGTACAAACCCAATTCAGTTTGGACTTAACACTGCTAAAACTGAAACTCTTAGTATCACCATAATTTTATAAGTACTCAACTGATGTAATTTTTCAGCACAATTGATCTCTAAACGATCGAATATTACAACAATGAGTGTTTGTGCTTAAGCTCAAAATATAGCTTGAAAACTATGAATGAATCTAATAAACGAGAGCTTCTTGTAATTGATAATAGTTTGTTATGTGTTCTCCGATAGTTTGTGGATAACTCGGTAACTTGGTAATTTCGTAATTCTTTCTCAGTTGATCTTCTAGGCTATTTATAGGCTTTGATTTCAACGGAAACATTGAATGCGTTTGAATCTTTATATCCGTTAGACACATCAACATCCTTCTAACAATCGTACACTGTAGCTTTTCTGAAATGTGGCGTTCCCACTACAAGTTGCAGTCTATTTATGTACAAATTGTCGCTTGACAGCTACGTTCATTAACTGACTGACGTGTCAATTAAGCTGATTTATCAGTTGTCTTTATAGCCGATATAAATAACTGATTGCTGTGTGACTGATCATTCTTAAATGATCGTCCAGTTGACTACACAGCTTCAGTTAGCTTTGAACACTTTAGTTGCCTTTAATAAATTGCGCATTAATCTTTAGTTCGGGGCACTATCAGTTACACATTTACAGTTTAGTTATCTTCAGTTGTCTTGATCAGTTCTTCAATCTTTTCACGCTCAAATTGTCAAACTCCGAAATTATGATTCCAACAATTTCTCTCATTTTGGTGTTTAAAAAAACTTAGAATTTATGAACTGATCATACTGAATTTTTGAAGATAAAATAATCTTTTATTGAAAAATATTTTATTGTACAAATTTGTACAAAGAATGAAAAAATAAAAGAGTCTTAGAATAAAATAATCTTCTACTGACTGAAAATCTACCAAAACTAATAACTGAATATAAAGACTGTCTTCTAACTGATCTGAACTCACTACTAAAAAACGCAATGTAGAACCCGGTAAGTCAGATTACGTATAAGCCATGCATAATTACTATATTTAAATTAAAAATGATTTATTTTATATTTATAGAGTGTTTTAAGGCATTTTAAAATTTTTTAAGTCATGATCATTTATTTTAAATCGCAAAAAATTAGTTTTATCTTTTCGGTTAAATAAGCGAGGCGGGACATGAGTTGAAGTATTGAGATAAAATTTAATAATAAGAAAATATTCCTAAATTAAATTTAAGCCAAATAATAATTTACTTTAATGATAGAGAATGTTTTAAGATTTTATCTAATTAATTAGACTTAAGTTATTAATTAATTCTCTCATGTCCAATATTTAGATAATAACCTAAATTAAAATGTGTAATCAATTGGGATAAATTAATCTAGGCCTATTTTATTTAAGAAATTGTAAATTAACATGTTAGTAATTTATTTTAAGACTTAGCCATGCATGCAAGAAATTATCTAATTATTTCACTAAAATATATAATAAGTGTTTAAAACTTTAAAGAGTTAAAATTCATGAATTAAGCAATATTTTTATCCCATTTTGTTAGCAAGATTTCGGCCACCCCCTTGAAGATTTAATCATGATTGCCAACTCTCCATTTTTGATTCTTTCCTTAACCCTTCATGGTAGAATAATTCATTCATTTTAAATCCCCAATAATTAGTAATTAAGCAATATCCCTACCTTCATTTTTGATAAGAAAATTCGGTCATCACACTCCCCAAATCCCACAATTTTCGAGCAACAAGTAGGAAGGAATCAATCCTTGTGCCATTCAAATCCCTCACTTATAGCTTCTACCTTAATGCATTCCTTGACTCCTTATTCATCTTGGTAACCTTCCCCTTCACCACTTAACATTTCCTTCACCCCATACCTTCGAAATTTCAGAACAAAACAGCAGCAAGAATCGAGAATTAGCAACAAGAAGAAACAAGAGAGAAAAGAAAAAAGAAAACTCCGTCTCCTCCGCCCCGTGTTCGTCGTAGTGTTTGTTTTCTTCTTAAACAAATTCCAGGCATGTTTATATTATTCATTTATCTTCAATCAAGTCCTATAAATATTTTAAAACATCACATGTTCATGATCTAAGAGCATAAACCGAAATATGACAGCAACTACACAAAAATAAAAAAAAATTCTGCACAGCCCTTCGATCCCCATTCTTTCATGCTTCACGGTTTTGGCTTGTTTTTGTGATTTCAGGGATTGGCTCGGTTCCAGGCGCTCAAGGCTGCATCTAGGCACATAATAGGGTGTGCATGTTGGTCCATTAGTTCAAATCCCTACATGCTGGAAGAAGACTTGACAACAACCTTCCCATGGTTGCGAGTTGAGTCTCGATTTTTGAGTTCTTGGTCGGCTAAGTTGATAGTTCAGATCATGTTTGGTCTAAGGCCTATAACCATGGTTAGAAACCTTCCTTAGAGTTTGTAGGATGTGACCAAGATGGCCTTTCAAGGCGGTTCATAGTCCCATCGATTTTTAAAACAAAACATACACATATCCCTCGATTCATTTTTTTTAGGGTTTGGGTGATGAGTTTCGACTTCTAGGTGTTTGGATGGATCTCGGTTGGCTTTTAGCCCTTAGCCTTGGTTCATATAACACTTCATCAAGTATAGATTGAGCCATGGTCAATCATATGGCCAATGGAACAATACAAGACAGCAAGGTGATTCAAACAATCGCACATCACAGAATTTTCTTTAGTGTTCTCGGTTTCAAGCTTCGGTTGTCCTGGGTGTTTGCTTGAGTTGTGGTTGGCCAAATGCCCTTAGCCATGGTTCAAGCCACACCTTAGGATGTTGGGAAGAGACTCTGGTCGGTGATTCAAGCCCCAATAGCATTGGTTTCGCAAACCACGCAAAGGAAAGCACGGCTGCTGTCACGGCTTTGGACAGCAGCTTGGCTGCGGTTCAGAGGTACCGTGATAGTTCTTGGTTGTCTTTAAGCCTATAGTCTTGGACTGGACAGTAGCTTAATAAGTTAGGAAGGTCATGTTTTTTGCCGTTCGTGATTTGGTTAAGTTTAGAAGTCGTACGAGAATTTACGGTGCAATGTGCCAAAGTGACTCTCGAAAGAGCGTTTCACGATTTTGGCCTCCATTCACACTTTTCATGTATTACAGCCCTAGGGATATATTTTCCGGTATTTTAGGAGTATTTTAATCATGTCTAAACGGTGGTTCATGTTGGTTCAGGTTGGTACGAAGCCATGGTTGAATACTAAGTTTGTTGGGCGTAGTTGTCTCGTTTTTGGTTCAAATGTTAAGTTTTGTCAAGATAAGATTATTTACATGTTTCTCATGTTAGAATTAGGTCGCAGCGAGCCTGGGAACGATCCAACTCATTTGGTAAAACAAGGTTATAATTATATTACGTGCTTAAAATATAAAATGTTTATTTTTGAGATATATGCTATATGACTTGTGGCCACCTTATGCTTATGGGATTGCTTCACCCGGTGACTTACGACCGGTTCACGATTATGTATGGGTACGGATATCCAGTCCAAGGGCTGTGATGATCTCTACCGTCCAGTATACTATGGTTTAGTCTGATCAGACGTGCATGTTATGTTATGGGCCACTTGCGTAGAAACATTATCTTTACCAAAAATTACGATATGATATGTTATGATAGAGCTCTATAGAGCAAAACTTTTACGTATGATTTTTAGATATGCATATATTTATAATTAATCATGACACGATTTTCACCTTATGCATTACGATATTTTTATGTTACACAAAATTTTATGATATATTTACTTGTTATTCAAGATATATGCATGCTGATTTTTTAGACTCACTAGACTTGATTGTTGTAGGTACTGATGAGGTCGAGACCGAGGGCGGGGACCAGTGAGCTAGCTTGGGTCAACAGTAGTAGGAACCCGAGGACCTCACTTTTCATCATTTACTATTTATGCTCAAACTCAATTTTTACCTTGATGAATTATTTTTAAGTTGTGGTTTTGAAAACAATATTTACTTTCACTGTTACTATGAACATTAAATCTTTTTATCAGTTTATTTTATGAATGATGCATGTTATTTATTTAAAGAGAATTTTTTAAATAATTCCGCAAATTTACAAAACGAAATACGGGCCTCTACACGCAAAATGACAACAGATAAAACGGATAGGCCATTTAAAAACTGTTGTAACTGAGGGTGTTGTTGAAAGTGTGTTCAACGACAACGGTTTTAGCGAAAAACCGTTGTCGTATGTGTGTTGTTGAATGGAAATTTTGTTGTAGTGAATTTTATTTTTAAAGGTTATTTGAGATGCGAATGAGGAACGAAGACCGATGTCTGAAAAATGAAAAATATTTTTTTAATTATTTAAAATAAGGTTGATGTTTTTTGTTATTTTTGAAAATAAGGAGTTCTGAGCTATTTTTATACGCCGCGACGTAACTTTTATCGGTATTCGATTTTCAACAAAAAATATGAATTTTTGACAACTTGACTAATAATTTAACCAACTTTCCTAAACTTAATAACTTTAATGCATTATTGGGCTTATTTGGCCTTGTATAGCTTTCTAATGGGCCCCAGCTAGCACAATTATTATTCATCAAATAATAAAGACCAACACCCGACCCCATTCAATTATATATGAACGTCCACATCACCGTCAACACCACAAGACTCCTAGCTAGGCTTGTCAAATTGGGTCAGGCCCGTCGGGCCGGCCCGCCCACCATAAAAATTGAGCGAGTTGGGTTGATAAAATAGCAGCCCGTTTGAAGGCGGGCCAAACGGGTTGAGCCCGTTTGGGTTGCGGGGGTAGAATTTTATATTTTTAAGTTTTATATAAAAATTCATATTTCTTCTTTATTTTTTCTCATGTGCCTAAGCCCGCCAAATTAGGGTAGAATTTTATATTTTTAAGTTTTATATAAAAATTCCTATTTCTTCCTTATTTTTTATCACGTGCCTCAATAACTCTGGTAAAATCTCTATGCTTCTATTTTTTTTGAAGATGTTGTACTCTCTAGTCTCCTCCTTTTTTTTTAAAGTTTAACTCGAACTAATCCAGAATTATCGAAATAATATGGTAAATAAAGTAATTATGTGTATTGTTGAACACAATATTTTTTGAAATTTACAACCGTCTGTTTCCTCGACTTTCTTTTATCTTTCAATGTTTCTCACTTTTTAAGAAAATGTGGATGGTAAGAGCTAGGTGCCTTGTGCGGACAAACCCTTAAGTTCGTTAATTTGTGTTTTCTTGTAAGGACAAATCATTAAGAAACTGGAGAAGGTGTATACTAAAAAAGATTTGGAATTCACATTTAAAGGTTTCATTGTATTTACGGTTAGTGATATTACATGAGTTAATTTTTAGTACATGTGTACGATGAAATCTTGTGTGAATGAGAATAAACATTTTATTTTTTTATGGATTATGTTGATTGTTGTATGCTTTCAATGTCTTATTTCAATGTTTTTAAGTTTTTTATGAAACTATTTGACTGAAATATATTTTTCTTCTATGCTTATTTTAATACTGTTTAGTATTTTTTTAAAAAAATAAGCGGGTTGGCCCGCCTAACCGCGGCCCAAGGTGGGTTGGGCTGGGTTGGCCATTTAGAGGCCCGCCAAAATGGCGGGGTGGCCCGGCCTGGCCCGGCCCGCCTAATGGCGGGTTGCGGGCTGGCCCGTCCCGTCAGCCTGTTTTGACATGTATACTCCTAGCACCATCAAAACACACGCACGCACGATTATTTTCAATAGGCAAATCTTCGGTTTTGTGGAAGAAAATTCAGCCTAGTGTTCTCGTCCCGTTCTTCGCATCGTCAACGTGTTTTCATGCGTTATATACGCAAAGGCATGCCACGTCCAACTCCGTTCCCCACATCATATTTTCAAGGAAAGTTCCAAAATTGCAAAGGGTTTCAAGCCATCGTTTTCTCTCAGCCATTCTTCGATTTGTCAACGTAAAATCATGCGTTAAATATGCAAAGACACGTGTAATGCCCGAGATTTTATATTGTGTTAAATTACGATTATTAATTTTTAATCGAGATAATTATGACACGGCTAACCGAGACAAAAAATGAGATTGCGTGTGAAAATTTATGTGCGAGGACAGTAGCATCGGCGCACATGCGTGACCGGATGCGCGCACAAGCGCCAACCAGGCAGAAGACCTCGCGCATATTCCCGGAAGATGTCGCGCATATGCGCGAGCCTGTAAAGGTGAAGTCCAAGAGGACCTCACGCATATGCGCGGAGATGAGTCGTGCATATGCGCGAGATGCCGAGAAGTTTATTCACAAGACCATTAGGCCTCGCGCATATGCGCCGATATTGGTCACGCATATGCGCGAGACGTGTAGTAGGCACACCGAGCCACTTGGCTTCTTGTCACGCATATATATATATAATCGAATTTTAACCTTCAGAATTCAGAAATTAAGAAAAGGGACGAGAGAGTTGTTGGAAACCCTTACGCCTGTATATTACGATCCGGCAGTCTAAATTTAAATCCGAGTATGACACCGTGTTCCTAGCAACGACAGCTACTACAGGACGTAAGTTTTGTTACGTTTTGTTAAGATTTGAAATTATGCTATGTCCAGAATCCGATACGATTCATATATAGTGTTCTTGACATAGTAGACATCATAGAATCAAAGTCAGATTAAGAAACAGATTGAGTATGGAATTGTTATGAATTTAGAGTTAAATTGACTGAGATGTGATGTCAGATTTCCACTGAGGTTGATTATAAGTTATTGAAATTAGTATATACTGGTGTGGCATCACAGATATCGCAAGATTGTACTGTTGTACCGTCAGAATTTAATAGGACAGAGATATTTTGAATTGAATAGAATATTGATACAGTATATTGGTATTGTCATTGCCAGATTGAACATTGACAGACTATGAGTCGAGACTTCGATTGTATCAGAGCGACAGAACGAAAGGTATAAATAAATGTTGATTCGGAATTGCACAACTCGAGTTAAGTTTGACTTGAGTTTCCCAAAATCACATACTTTATTTTATTGCATTGATATTTTCAGATTATCAGATTGATATGTTTAGTCTATTGAATGATAGCAAAGCCAGAGTTTGAGTCTAGGGCAGATCAGCCTAGCTAGGGCAGAACCGCCAGGTCTTTGACAGAACAACTAAGACCCTAGACTTACGGTGTATCGATGAGCTTAGAGGTAGATCGATGTCTATTGTAGACATTCGATACAGCATACCAAAGTCTAAATTAGATCGGGATCCCTAGATTTGAAATGAGTCCTAGATTGAGGTACAGATTTGTATTGATTCATGTGGTCAGATTAGATACATGTATTGAGGTTTATTGTGCTTTTATATATGTTTTACATGATTGCATTGATACATTGTTTATACTGGGATTTTATTCTCACCGGAGTTATCCGGCTTTGTCGTGTTTGTATGTGTGCATGGCAACAGGTGGGACAGGTTCAGGGTCACAGAGGTGAAGAAAGATCGAGATTAGAGTGGAGACTACGGACTTGGACTAGAGATAGGGTTTAAACACTTGATAGTTAGTTGTTGAACCTGAGATGTAAATGATTGTATGTTGTATCAGATTTATACTTTTATACTGATATGTATAGGAGTTTGATTCCATTACGTTCCGCATTTTAAAAAAAAATTTAGACCCTGTTTAGTGTAATTAATTAAATTAGTCCCAATTACGATTAAGAAGATGATTAGCGTCCGAGTCCCCACAGAACGCCTATTCTTTCCTTCAAACATCATCACACCATATTATGATTTACTGCATGTTTTGATGAAAAATCACTGCATGTTTTGAATGAAAAATCAAGGGCCTCGATAATTATTTTCGAAATTGCATGCACATGGGTTTTAAACTTGAGTTTTTGTTTACCAAAATCATGTATTTGTATTGTCTAAGGGGCTGCCATAATTAGGGTATGGATTAAGGGTCATTTTATAAAATTTTAAGGGCCTAGAAACATGCACAATAAGCTGCACAAAAATTAACAGAAGCTGGAAACCCATTTATGAATATGTGTCTTGAGGGCTCGGTTGATGGGTGCTTGTGGTTGGCTTGGTTGGGGCTAGGACCAGGCTAGGCTAGGGTCATGTGTGAGTCAGGGGAAGAGTCCTAGCCATGCTAGGACTCGAGACAAGTGGGCTGGGAGGAGTCCTATCCAAGGACTCCTACCTGAGAGCTTGAAGGGAACAACGCAGGTTGTTGCTGCTGTGCAAGAAGAAAGAGGTTCGGCCAGAGGCTTTGAGCTGAGCTAGGTTAGGTCCTTAGGGTTCTAGGAGAGTGCTTGGGGGGCTGGTTCAAGGGGTGGATCGTTGGTTGGGTGGCTAGTAACAGGAACCGGGAGTGCATGTCAAGGTGATTCTAGGCCAGCATGAAATCTGGTGCAGTGCTTCAGGCGCGAGTTCAAGGGGCTGGGTTGGTCTGGGCTTGGTCTGGGCGTGGTCCAGGGAAGGTGAGGGTCATGGGTGGTCAGTGGTTCGACGGAGAGAAGAGTCCTAAGGCAACTAGTAGTCCTATATAAGCTAGTAAGCACTCAAGCACATACACATGGAATCTGGTCTGCTGTCCAGCAGGTTTTGAGCGAGCATGGGCTAGGTTCAGGGGCTTGGGCTTGTTCAGGAGGGTTCCTAGATGGGTTTGCTAGGTTGTGGCTCAAGGTGGCTCAGGCGTGGCTCGAGTAAATTGGGAGATGGCTCGGTGGGTTTGTTAGTGTGTCAAGAACGAAAATTAAAGAACTAAAATTGAAACCATGGGTCCACAGGTGTGTCTCATGACTTGAAAGCGTAGATTAAATCATAAAAATGTTATGTTTAAAATTTGGGATCAAAATAATGAGTTTTGGATTTATTCAGGATTTAATCGTTACATGAAACGTTAATTAACGAGTTAATTGAAAAGCCTAGTTTTAAGTTTTATAAAATTATGGAAAATTAGGTTTAAGCTTAAATAATTATTAAAAGTATAAGTTTTCAATTTGGAAATTTTATATTAAAGTTTGGGATTTTCGGGATTAAAACACCGTTAAAATGACTAAGTTACGAATTAATTAATATGCCTAGTTTTTAAGCTAAACAAAATTATGGAAATTTTAATTTAAAGTTAAATAATTATTTGGGACATGTTAAGTCAAAGAAATCAAGAAAAAGTCAAAAAAGTAAGATGTCACGTCCAAGGGTAAAACAGTATTTTTACACCAGAAAATTAGTAAACATCATGGCCGTGCCCTATTTGCTGTTTTATATGCTAATCTGATTATTTCACATGTTTATGCATTTTTATATGTTGAAATTATGATTTTTAAATATTCATGAATTATTATGGGTTAAATTGGACATTTAAAAGATATGTTGCATGCTTGATTTCAAAATAAAATGATATTATATGGATGTTTTTATTAAGTGATGGAAATACGACATGTTGAAGGATGTCAAGGGATTGTGACTACATGTTGGAAATATCGTGAGAGTTATGGTCCCAGTGGGAGTCCGACGATCGTGTTTCCTAGGATACGGATACGAATACGAATACAAATATGTTAACACGTTGGCCAGGGCCCAGTTGACCGGTGAGAGTTTTGCTGGTGTCCCCCGTCATCCGGTACTGTGGTTTTCTTTAGATGGATCCATCGCCCACTACGATCAAGAATACGAGTCACAATCACGATGGAATTCAACAAACATGAACACGAATATGAATATGGATACGAATATGGATATGATACAAATATGTTTATGTTGATATGTTTATGTTTATGAAAATGTTTTAAGTTTAAAGGTTATGCCCTATTATGAAAATGATATTTTAAGTACAAGTATTTTTCACTGTTATATGCTAACTGTATTACATATTACTTGTTATCAAAGATATGATGGGTTGAGTTTTTAGACTCACTAGGTGTGTATGATGCAGGCGATATAAATAACTATGATATTGGAGGACTTGATGGGTGATTTGTTGGACTGTCGGTGCACGTAACCTGAGGACCAGCGCTTCTATTATCCGCATTTAAGTTTTGATTTTACGTTAAGGATTTTTATGACATTTTATTATGCTTTGAGAGATTTTGAGAGGTTTAGTATGAGCTACACTTTTCAAACATTTATTG
The DNA here is from genome assembly GCF_022965805.1 of Primulina eburnea. Lineage (NCBI taxonomy): Eukaryota > Viridiplantae > Streptophyta > Magnoliopsida > Lamiales > Gesneriaceae > Primulina > Primulina eburnea. The sequence goes on from NC_133107.1 coordinate 18,974,829, forward strand.
CTTTTTAGGTTTGGTAAAACGTGTTACGATTTTTGGTTTTGAGCATTCCTTTTGGATTTTCAAATATTAGTTGGATGGTTATTTTAAAATGCTGTAAAAGTATTTTTATGCATATGTATATGTATAGGCCGAAAGTTGAGACTTTTTTGTTTTAAAAAAAATTTCTAGTACTTTTTAAGAAAACGATTAAGCAGACGTTTCAGTTGGTATCAGTGCAAAGGTGTAACATCCCGAAAATTTGAAGGTCCACGCGAACCACGTGCATGCAAGTTATTAAATTTCTTTGGTATTTATTAAATTGTTTTAAAGCTTTAAATGAATATGTATTTCATTAATTGTGTTTTAATTTATTGTTTATTTAAAGTTCATGCAATCTGGGATTTTATTTTAAATTATATGTTTAATTATTTTTATGCATTTTATGCATAATTCATGCATGATAGAATTTATTCCATGAAATTTTAAAAGTTCACGCATTAAGGTTTCTAGGTGCATTTCATTCTCGAACGAGGATTGGAGACCGGAGAATTTTCGGAAAATTATTTTATTATACCATTTATTTTTATAAATTAATTTAAATCATTTGTAAGGGTATTTTTCAAAAATGGGAATTTTTGAGTATTTTTACCTGCAGGATTTTAATTTTTAACGGTACGCAAATTTAATCGAATCGGAGGACTTTTTAATGGTTCGGCTAATATTTTCAAAATCTTTTCAACACGAAATAGTTTTCGGGAGTGCGTTTGGATTTAATGGGCTTACTTTTAAGCTTGTTGGGCTTAATTCCCTTCTAAAACTTTTAAAATGCAAATTATGGCCCATAAACTAATATTACCTATAAAATTAAACTACTAAGTATTGTTTAACCTAAACCTAATATTCAACAGCCGACACCCCAACCTAGGCTTGTCAAATTGGTCAGGCCCGTCGGGACGGCCCGTCACGCCATAAAAATTGAGCGTGTTGGGTTGATAAAATAGCAGCCCGTTTGAATGCGGGCCAAACGGGTTGGGCCCGTTTGGGTTGCGGCCTGGCCTGCCAAATTAGGGTAGAATTTTATATTTTTAAGTTTTATATAAAAATTCATATTTCTTCCTTATTTTTTCTCATGTGCCTAAGCCCGCCAAATTAGGGTAGAATTTTATATTTTTAAGTTTTATATAAAAATTCCTATTTCTTCCTTATTTTTTCTCATGTGCCTAACTTCAATCACTCATGTAAAATCTTTATGCTTCTATTTTTTTGAAGATGTTATACTCTCTAGTCTCCTACTTTTTTTAAAGTATAACTCGAACTAATCCAGGATTATCGAAATAATATAGTAAATAAAGTAATTATGTGTATTGTTGAACACAATATTTTTTGAAATTTACAACCGTCTGTTTCCTCGACTTTCTGTTATCTTTCAATGTTTCTCACTTTTTAAGAAAATGTGGATAGTAAGGGCTTGGTCCCTTGTGCGGACAAACCCTTAAGATCGTTAATTTGTGTTTTATTGTGAGGACAAATCCTTAAGAAACTGGAGAAAGTGTATACTAAAAAAGATTTGGAATTCACATTTAAAGGTTTCATTATATTTACGGTTGGTGATATTACATGAGCTAATTTTCGTGATATTCACATTTAAAGGTTTCATTGTATTTACGATTGGTAAACTAGACAAATCCTTAATAATGTTTAGTATTTTTTTTAAAAAATAAGCGGGTTGGCCCGCCTAACCCGCGGCCCAAGGTGGGTTGGACTGGGTTGGCCATTTAAAGGCCCGCCATTTCGCCCCGCCCCGCCTAATGGTGGGTTGTGGCGGGTTGCGGGCTGGCCCGCCCCGTCAGCTCGTTTTGACATGTATACCCCTAACCCAGCTGCCTCCTCTCTCGAGTTCAGGGATTTTCTTCATTAAAAAACCGTCAGTGGCCTCTTGTCCTTGCAAAGGGAGCTTCCATTTTCTCGTTTTTTGATCGTCAAACACCATAAGGCACGCATTGTATCACTTATTTACGCATCACACACTTCCATATGCTGGTGGTTGTATTTATGCATGAAAAGTTTTGATCTATCCTAGTACATGAATAACCTTTCGATTTTCCATGAAATTATTGCATTATTGTGATGGTTGTTCACGTTTCAAATATTTCTGTGCAAGGGGATGTGGGTTTCTGATGCTAGAGGGTTGAACCATGTCTCGGTTTAAGGAACTTGATGCTAGAGTCGAGTATGAGAGCAGGTAGCCGTCGGGTTCTAGGTGATTTCGCTTCGGCCGAACTTCGTGTGGGTAGCTATGGGCTGTATGGGGCCGTGGTTGTGACTTTTGTGGCTCTAGAGGGATCTGAGGGTGGTCTACTTGAGCTTGGTTAGTGGTTGCTTCCATCGGGTTGCCAGGATCGAAACTTGCGAACCAAGGGAATAGGGTCTTCGGTTGCCATGGTGTAAGCGATCATTTCTACGTTGGTTTGCTCGGCAGCTTTATGTTTCGGCTAAGCTTGGTTTAGGAGGTCTCTTAGAGCCTTAAGAATGAGATTAAAATGCTGGACATGTGGGGAGATTGGAGGGGACCGAAAGGTTATGGGATTGGGGGCCATGTGTTGCAAGGTGAATATCAGATAGGGGGCCGAGAGTTTTGTCTCTTGTGGGATTTTCAGCCGAAGATTTTTGGGGCGGTATTATAGTATTAGGGACTTTTTAGTGTATTTAAGATATGGGAAGAATTTGGAAAAAAATTGATTAAGTTTCGAGGCGATTCGGGTTAAAACCCGGACCCCGATCCAAGTTTTAAAACAAATTAAATAAGCTGCGATTTTTGGCTCGAGTTTATGTCTAGGAATGCTTTTTAATATGTTTTGGGACATTTTAAGGAGTTTGGTAAGTTTCGAGTCGATTTTAGAGGTCCAGGGTTAAAATGATAATTTTTGGGTTTCCAGGGGCAAAATGGTCATTTTGCATCCGAGGTGAGATTTTGGTCGTGGCAACGCCCTGAGCACAAATTTATGATATTTTAAATGTTTATGCATCATGTTTACGATTTTTACGCAATTATGATAAATATGGTGCATGATTGGTTAAAAGAAAAGTTACGTTTATGCATGTTTTTATTAAGTGATGAATATGATGACACGTTTTGAAGGAAGTGATTTAGTTGTGACTAACACGATGACACGATGTTATGATTGGAGATATCGTGAGGGAAAAGGCCCCAGAGGGAGCCCGTTTACGGGAGAAGGCCCTAGAGGGAGCCCGACGATCGTATTTTCATTGACATGATATGATAGGCCCGAGCTCAGTGGGTGGGTAATGCCGTCACTGATGACCCTCGCCGTCGGGTACCGCGGTTATACGTAGATGGATCCATCGACTGACATGATGACATGATGATACGAAAGTCACAGCTAATGAATGGAATTCAAATTAAGATTTATCAGACTGATACGATGATACATGTTATTACCATGTTTTGACAGGTCACGGTTACGCATACCATATGATAACATGATGAGACATATTTTGACAAGTTACGATTTTACACGACACGCTTATGTTCTTGTTTTTAAGCCCATGGAATGTATGTTGATTGTGCTATTTTTCACTGCTGTGTGCTACGTATATGTACTTGTTATTACTGGTGTGTTGAGTCTTTAGACTCACTAGGCGTGTGTGATGCAGGTGAGCATTTTGATCAAGGGACTGGAGCTGCCGAAGACTGAGTAGGCAGGCGGGATGTGCGGTGACACGACCCGAGGACCATTATTTTTCAGCATATCAATTCATGTTTTTTTTAGAGGGGTTACACATTTTATTATGTTGATGATATTACAATTTTTATACGTTTACGTTAACGTTTATTTTGGATGATATTAGTTATTTTTAAACTGCGTCATTATTATTGGAAAATAAATACGATTATTTTAAATGTTATTTTGTAATTGCGAGTTTAAAAAAAATAAAAAAATATTTCTGCATTTTTAAAACGGTAGACGTTTGAAAAGGTCCTGTAAAGGGTTGTGCCACCATAAGTGCCGGAAAGATCAGTCGACAGGTCTCAAATGATTAAGCAGACGTTTCACTAGTGGTTCTACTTCTCGCGCGGCTTGGGTACTTCGCACCAGGGGCTGTAGCGAGCTAGGTTTGGTCCGATGGGTCCTGGAGGATTCCTAGAGGGTCTGGTCAGGAGTTGGCTCAAGGTGGCTCGGGCTTGGCTCATGGAAAACGTAAGATGGCTCGTGGGTTTTAGCTTAGGGTTCGAGAATTAGGTTTAAATTGGTTAAGGTTTGGATCGTTGTTCAACATGGGACGAATCATGGTTCACGAGGGTAAATTAAATATAAAAAGTCTATGTATTAAATTTGAGAATTTAATTCGGGATTAAAACATATTACGAATTTATATTAAATAATAAATAAAAAGCCATGAATTTAAGATAAATAAAAATATCAAAAATGTATCTAAGTTTAAATAATTATTTGGGATGGTCTAGAGTCAACGAAAATAAGAAAAAGTCAAAATCGTGATTTACATCTAGGGGTAAAACGACCATTTCAATGAAGTAATTAAATATCTTTAATTAATTATCAAGCATGAATTGCATGTCGATTTATGAAATCCCCTAGTTTTCGACCCTCGGTACTATGACTACCGGCGCATATGCAATTTCATATATCTATGTAAATTTTAGATCCACGGATTATACTACTCGTTCCTATCAAAAGTTATTCTCTCGAACTCACTCGCAATATAAAATCGTTATTAAGTTAGCTATGCTTTAATAACACGATAAAACAATAGTATAATCAAGAACAAATCAGAAATTGAGGTGTAAATTAATTATATCAAAGTTTGGGGTAGGTTCCCCTTAAATCCCAACAAATTATAAAGGTTTAGCTACTCGAATTCATAGCGAAAATAAACAAAACTAAGTTCAAATGATAAAAACTAAATAAGAAATACTAGAGTTGACGAAAAACACGAAGAGCGATGCCCGGAAATCTTCAAATATTCAATCCAAGCGCAGAAGTCTCTCCAAAGCTTGTGGCGGCTCTGAATAGTCTCGTCTGAATGTTCCCCTATTTGGTGCAATGATCCCTTTCATCTCATTCCCATCCAGAATTAAGGGAAGAAATCGTCCAAAATCTTTCCAAAAATAACGAGCGCGCCCGGGCGGATGGTCTTCGCATATCTTGTATCTTTCTTCTTCTTATTTTACCCCAGCTCTCAGGCGCCCGGGCGGATGTGAATTTGCGCCCGGGCGGAAGTCCTTCGAAAATAATTCTTTTTTTTCTTCATTTTTTGCATGAATCCCCTGCATTTCACACCGAGACACATGATTAATAATAAAACATAATTTATTCTGAAATATGACAAAATTAATGCAATCTAAACGATAAATGCAACACAATGCGATAAAACATGACATGAAAACAAGTAAAATCCACCTATATCAAACGTCGTGGCAATGTCCTGAATGTTGTAAAATATGTTAATATGATTATTTTAAATGTTCATGGAATTTTATGATGAAACGTTAAAAGATATGTTGCATGCTTGGTTTAAAAGAAAAAAGATTTATGCATGGTTAATTTTTATAAAGTGATGAGAATATGAAATATTGAAGGAAGTGAAGTAATTGTGACTAATGCGATGATAAAATGATATGATAATAAGTAAGGCCAATGCTTAGTTGACGGGTGAGAGTTTCGCTGATGTCCCCACCGCCCAGTAATGTTGTTACATGTTGATAGATCCATCGACCCCTAATACAAAAGTTACAATTAATAATATGAATTCAACGAAAGAAAAACGTATACGTATATGATGAATATGAATATGTTTATGATGATATGAAAATATTTTATGTTTATGCATGATTATGAAATTTTATTTTAAGTATAAGTATTTTCACCGTTGCATGTGATTGTATACGTATTATTTGTTATCAAGATTATGGTTTGCTGAGTCTTTAGACTCACTAGGTGTGATCGATGCAGGTGAGTATTATGTTGATGGTAGTGGAGATCTTGATGGTTGATCTTGCTGAACTGAAGGTGCACATAACCCGATGACCAGCGCTAGATTTTCCGCATTATGATTATGACTTATGAATTTAAGTTTTGTTAAAGATATTTTTACGATTTTTATTATGTTGTTGAGTGGTTTTTGAGAGGTTGTTAGTTTTAGCTTTGTTGCTAAGTTAGGATTTGCAAACGTTTGACGATTTTATGCTTTGAACTATTTTTTTTAATTTTCAAATATAGTTGGTTGTTTATTTTTAAAATGGTATCAAAAATATTTTTAGTGTATGTAATTATGCATTTTAAAATTCAGCCGAGACTAGGAAATTAATAGAATATATAAAAAAAATTAGTAACTTTTTTCTAGTGTATTTTAAAGAAAACGAGTAGTGGACATTTCAGTTGGTATCAGAACAATGTTCCTGTAAAGGGTTGTGCAACTGTCAGTGCCAGGAAGCTCAGTCGTCAAGCCTCAAAATTGTATGTTTAAATGCTTTATACGATCTTTATGATGATACCTGCATGATTACATGAATTATATGTTTATGTCATATTTTTAAAAGCTTTATGAGAATATATGTTTTATATGCTTAAAATTACTAAAATGGATTAGTATATGTTGCATGATTATAAAACTTAGATTTAAATTCATGTTGGTTACGTTTAAAATTAGAAAAATGTTCAGATATAATGCCTCCTAGACGCGCACCTAGTACTGATAGGCAGACAGAGAATGTTGAGGATCGTCATGTTAATGCACCCCCACCTCCTAATGGGGATGTTGTTACGCGTGCACTGGAGGGCATGGCTCGTTTCTTTGAGCCGCAGTTTCAGCTGGCTCCTAGGCCACAACACGATATCTATGATCAATTCCAGAGGCTAGGGCCAAAGGAATTTTCTGGCACCACTGTCTCATTTGCTACTATGGCTTGGATTCGAGCACTTGAGGTGCACTTTTGCTATTTGAATATGGGAGATGCTGATCATGTGAGGTGTGCTACATATATGTTTAGGGATGATGCTTTTTTATGGTGGGAAGGAGCTAAGCATAATATTAATCTCGCTACTTTTACTTGGGCTCGATTCAAGGAAATATTTTATGAGAAGTACTTTACTTCTGACGTCCGAGGACAATTGAATAAAGAATTTATGACCCTCTGTCAGGGAGACACTTCTGTGGCTGAGTTTGTGAAGAAGTTTGATAAGTGTTGTCAATTTGTACCCCTTATTGCTAGGGATGTGGCGGAGAAGCTTAGACACTTTCTGGATGGTATATGACCTACCATATGTCATGACGTGATGATGATGCGACCCTTGGATCATGCTGCTGCTACTATTATCTATGCATTTCAAGCCAAGCAATATTTGAAAGACATTGAATTTGAGATGCAATGCAAAAGATAGCAACACCAGTAGAATTCTCAGCCAAGTAAAAAGCCATACATGGGACCTCTGAGACCTCAAAGGCCACAAAAGCCCCAAGGTGAAGCAAAGAAGCCAGGACCACCAAAACCACCACAACCTGGAGCACCAAAACTTGCAGAGAAGCTACCATGCAAGGAGTGCAATCTCTTACATTACGGCAAGTGCATGTGGGGATCTTTCAGATGCTTCCTATGAAAAGAAGGAGGACATAAGACTGCGGATGGCCCAAAGAAAAAACACCTACAGCGGGACGAACTTATGTTTTGCATGCCGAGGAGGCAGAAGAGGAGGCAGACATGACCCTTATCACCGGTAACCTAGTTATTTAACATTTTTATATTGCCTTTATTTCATAAAATGTTAAATTAGTTATTAGAATTGATTTGGGATTAATGATAACCTAGAGGAAATTAGGTTGTATGCTCTATCTTAGTTGTAATTAAGGGATGACATTGGAAACTATAGAATTGAACTTGAATTTTGAGCTTTAAGTATGCCAAGTAGGTAATCATTTTGAAATGAAAGTTTTGGCTTAAATTGAGGAAGATTAGAAACCCAGGGCATGACTAGGAATTTTCAAAATTTTGGAGGGACTATGTTGGATCGTTTGCAGATCATCCTCAGGTTATTCAAACAAAATATTCTCCAAGAGCTGCAATAGCCTGTGTTCTAAGAATGTATACACCGATGAATTAGATCGAGTTTGGAATAGAATCAAGCGGAAAACACTCGAAATAATCCTTCGTTAAGAAGCACTGATATGTTTTGTATATCTTGTGTAACTGAATAATTGAAAAATAAATATATTAGTTTTTGCATTCATCAGTTCAATTATGGCTCTTATTGGTTAAATCAGTTTGAAAACAATAGTTAAATAATTAAATACACAAGATATGTTTATGGATGTTCGGAGATTTCAACTGCTCCTACGTCACCCCTTCTAGCACCTCGGGTAGGATCCACTAGAATACTTTGATTAATTACAACAAGTGTAATAACCCACCCAGCTTAGGACTTACTTAATGCCTAATTGAACTCTTAGACTAGACTGAAGGCAGCACCTTCCAGTCAACACTTGTTTAAAGTCTATATGAGAAAGTCTACATACACAAGTTTATTGTCTTTGTGCAAGACTGTATTTGAGTGGTGGTGTGTGTGTGAGAACTGATCTCTGCAATTATCCGAAAGTGTTCTCACACACTGAGAGAAATATGCTTCTAAACTAAGCTGATATGACTGAGTGTTCCCTCTAGGCAAAATGCTTCTTGTAAGCTGATAAGTAAATAAGCGTGCCCTTTCTTTTTATCTTCACACACTCTAGTATGTGTTCTCTCTTGTTGTCTTTGCTGATGGTCTGGAGCTTGTATATATAGAGGCATTGAGACCGTACTTCAAGACTCATCACATGAGAACGTTGCAGCTTTGAATGCATTCCTTGGTATATGTGTCTTGACTTTTCTGACATGCCTTCAGGAATCTCTTGGCTTTAATCTTTACTACAACATCCATTATTGTACCTTTGATTGTACAGAAGTTTGTATCTTTGTGTGTAGCTGGAATCCACTAAGATAAGTTTGTCTTGATCTCCAACTGAATGATTCCTAACTGATGTTCCTAACTGGTCATCTGAACTGATCCTCAGTTGGGCTAGTGAAATCAGTTGACTTGTCAGTTGAACTGATTTCACTCTTTCAGTTGAACTGATCAGCTGGGCTCTGCATCAGTTGAACTCTTCATCAGCTGGCCGGGCTTTTGAAGATCTTCTATTGAATCATCCATCAGCTAGAAATTAAGTTAAACTTTTATTTGATATGTCAGTTTGGTCAATATGTTGGTCTCTTCAGTTAACGTCTCGATAGCTTCAGTTTTACCTCGATTAACTGATCAGTTAGAAGCCTGATCAGTTCCAGCTACCTTCGCACTAAGATAAATCATTAGAAACAAAATAGCAAGTTTGTTAACATCAAAGTCAAGATTGTGAACATGAAATGTTCCAACAGACTAATATGCAAATTCTCAAAAATGTAAGGACCAAAATGCAAATTTTTGACAATATAAGGAAAGAAATGCAATTAACCGAAATTTAGGGGCTAAATTGTGATTTTCGAAAGTTTGAGGATCAAATTGGAAATTTCGAAAACTTAAAGGGCTAAATTGTAATTTTCAAAAATGTATGGACCAAAAGTGCAATTTCTGAAATTTAAGGGACCAAAATCTACATTTCCGAAATTTTAAGGGTCAATTTGCAATTTTCGAAAAATTTCTGGGTACTAAAATGCAAATTTCGAAGAATTGAAGGGTCAAAATGTAATAAATCAGAAATTATAAGAGGGAAATTTTGAATTTTCTTAGGAACAGTAGGATCCAATCACTCATCTTCACAAATTTTGGGGAAATTACTGATACGAATTCTTTAAGCTTCAACACAAATAAATCTAAAAGTGTTTTCGCCACATGGAGGATATTCATTCTAGGTGTAGCCACCTATACTTGTTAGATTCGGGAGCTACACACTCTTTCATATCCGAGACTTTCGTTAAGCGACTGAATATTAAACCTGAGGATATGAGATTGGGTTTCAAAGTTATATTCCTTCCGGTGACAAAATGATAACGTCTAGTATTGTGAAGAATCTGGAGATTAGTTTACTTAAAGATGTGGTTCGGACAGATCTTATCGTACTCCCTATGCCTGAATTTGATATCAAACTTGTTATGGATTGGTTATCAGCGAATGGAGCTTCGATATATTTTCGTCAGAGATCAGTTTCTATTCGACCGCCTAGTGGGAAATCGTTTTTTTTTAGGCGGCGAGGAACAAGCAAATGCCTGCACATTATCTCTTGTCTATGTGCGAGAAAACTTATGAGACGAGGATGCCAAGCTTTTCTTGCATGTGTCACTACAGAACATGCTCCTATCAGTCAGAAGTTAGAGGATGTTGATATTGTCAGAGACTTTCCTATTGTCTTTCCTGAGGACGCTTCTGGCATTCCACCTGACCGTGAGGTGGAATATTTTATTGAGTTGATGTCGGGCACTGCACCTATTTCTAAAGCACCTTATCATCTAGCACCCGCTGAAATGAAAGAATTAAAAGATCGAATCCAAGAATTGCTAGACAAGGGTTTTATTCGCCCTAATTATTCTCCGGGGGGGGGGGGGTGCACCGGTGTTGTTTGAAGAAGAAGGATGGTAGTATGCGAATTTGTATCGATTATCGAGAGCTGAATAGAGTCACTATCAAGAATAAATATCCTCTGCCAAGAATTGAAGACTTATTTGATCAGTTACAAGGAGCATCAATATTCTCGAAGATTGATCTTCGTTTTGAATACCATCAATTGAAGGTGAAAGAGTCCGATGTTCATAAGCCAACGTTTAAGACTCGATATGGGCACTATGAGTTATGGTCATGCCATTCGGGTTGACCAATGAGCCAGCAATCTTCATGGATCTCATGAATCACGTATTTCAGCCGTATCTGGATCAGTTTGTTATAGTCTTCATTGATGCTATTTTTATCTATTCGAAGAATCAGGAAGAGCATAGTCGATATTTGAGGACAGCACTGCAAGTACTACAAGATAGGAAATTATATGAAAAGTTCAACAATTATGAGTTTTGGCTTGATAGAGTGGCGTTCTTAGGCCACATCATTTCTAGAGATGGAGTCGAGTTTGATCCGAGTGAAGTGGAGGTACTGAAAGAATGGCCAGTACCGAAGAGTGTAATCGAGATCCGAAGTTTCTTGGGACTAGCTGGCTATTATCGAAAGTTTATTCAGGGATTCTCATCTATTGCGGTACCCATGACCGCCTTGACAAAGAATAATGCAAAGTTTGTATGGGGATCCGAGTGTCAAGACAATTTTGACAAGTTAAAGCAAGCTTTGATTTCAGAATCAATGTTATCTATACCATCAGGGCAAGGAGAGTATGTTGTTTACACCAATGCTTCTAAACTTGGTTTGGGCGCAGTTCTGATGCAAAAATGACCGAGTTATAGCCTAGGCGTTGAGACAGTTGAAAGTTCACGAGAAAAACTATCCCACTCATGATCTTGAGCTTTCAGCGGTAGTTTTTGCACTGAATATTTGGAGACATTACTTATAGGGAGAGAAGTGCAAGATTTTCACCGACCATAAAAGTTTGAAATATTTCTTCACCCCAAAAGAGTTGAATTTGAGACATCGAAGATGGATTGAATTGGTGAAAGACTACGACTTTGAGATTAGCTACCATCCAGGAAAAGCTAATGTAGTGGCAGACGCATTGAGTCGAAAGGCAGCAGTTATTACTCAATTATCACTTCAAAGACCACTGCAGTCCAAGATTCAGCGGTTTGAGCTTACAGTATATGATAGGGGTGAGGCTCCTAATCTTGCCACCTTGACAGTACAGTCGACTTTGAGAGATAGAACCCGTGAGAGACAGTCTAATGATGAGCAATTGCAAAAGTGGAGATTGAGGGATGAAGCCATGGGCCGGAATTTGTATTCTTAGGTGGAGGGTATAGTTCGATATCGAGATCTTTTATGAGTTCCTAGTGATGACTCTTTGAGAGAGCTCATTATGAAGGAAGCTCATGACACGCTATATTCCATTCATCCTGGAAGCACGAAGATGTACAAAGATCTGCGATTGTTATATTGGTGGCCGGGCATGAAGAGAGATATCCTGCGATTTGTATTCGAGTGTTTGACATGTCAACAAGTAAAAGTAGAGAATCAGAGGCCAGCGAGGAAGCTTAAGCCACTTCCTATTCCCGAGTGGAAATGAGAAACATCAACATGGATTTTGTTGTGGGATTACCAAGGACTATAAAGGGGTTTAATGCTATATGAGTGATAGTGGACCGTCTTACGAAATCAGTACATTTTCTATATATCAAGACGACATTCACCATGACACAATATGCTAAGTTGTATATTCGAGAGATAGTTCGTCTGCATGAGATTCCTGTATCTTTTGTTTCTGACAGAAATTCGAGATTACGTCATATTTCTAGAAGAGTCTGCATGCAGCGATGTGGACCAAATTGTTATTCAGTATAACATGCCATCCTCAAACCGATGGTCAGTCAAAGAGTTATTCAAATTTTGGATGATCTACTTCAAGCTTGTGTTATTGATTTTCAATGAAGCTGGGAACCAAAATTACCTCTAGTGGAGTTTACCTATCATAATTGCTATCAATCATCTATAAGGATGGCCCTTATGAGGCACTTTATGCGAGGAAATGTAGATCACCTATTCATTGAGATGAGGTCGGTGAAAGAGGAGAGTTTGGTCCGGACTTGATCAAGCAAACAGCGGAGCTAGTCGTCAAAACTCGAGATAGAATGAAGACTGCACAAAGCCGATAGAAAAGTTATGCCGACAAAAGACAAAGAGACCTAAAGTTTGCAGTAGGCGACCACATATTTGTGAAAATATCACATGTGAAGGGTGTTATGTGATATGGCAAGAAAGGAAAACTTAGTCCAAGATTCATAGGCACGTTTGAGATTTTGAAGAAGATTGGAACACTAGCCTATATAGTACTGGCACTGCCACCGATGCTATCTGGAGTACACAATATGTTTCATATCTCGATGTTGCGAAAGTATGTGTCGAACCCATCACATGTACTAAATCATGAACCTATGCAATTGACCCAAATATGACTTATGAAGAAAGACATGTCCAAATCTTGGGTAGGCAACAAGAAAGAAGACTCTGAAACAAAGTCATTCCAATGGTCAAAGTCAAGTGGTCGAATCACTCGGAGGAAGAAGCTACTTGGGAAACAGAGAGGGATTTGAGGAGTCGCTATCCAGAGCTATTCGGTAAGTTCTAATTTCAAGGTTGAAATTTTATTTAAGGGATGGAGGAATTGTAAGGTCCAAAAATAAGACGACGTAATCCAACTGCATGTTAATTTAAGGAAAATGGGAAATTATTTTAATTGCTTAACCTGGTTATGTTTGTTATGTATACATGATTTTAAAGTAGTTTTTCTACTTGAATGCATGAAATTGTATTTTTAAAGGTTATTCGAGATGTGATTGAGGAACAGAGACCAATGGCTGAAAAATTAAAAATAATTTTATTAATACTTTTTTTAAATTATTTAAAATAAGGTTGACTCTTTTTGTTATTTTTGAAAATAAGGAGTTCTGAGGTGATTTTATACGCCGAGACGTAATTTTTATCAATATTTGATTTTCAACAAAAAATACGAACTTTTTGACAACTCGACTAATAATTTAACGAACTTTCATAAACTCAATAACTTTTAAATGCACTATTGGGCTTATTGGGCCTAGTATAGCATTCTAATGAGCCCAAGCTAGAACAATTATTATTTATCAAATAATAAAGGCCAACACCCTACCCCATTCAAATATATATGCACGCCCCCCTCACTCTCAACACGACAAGACTCCTAGGACCATCAAAACACATGCACACACGATCATTTTCAATAGGCAAAGCTTCAGTTTTGTCGAGGAATATTCAGCCTAGAGTTCTCGTCGTCGTTCTTCGCATCGTCAATGTGTTTTCAAGTGTTATATACGAAAAGGCACGCCACAATTATTCCTTTCTCATCTATCACACCATAATATGTATTTAATTGTGATTGGCATGAAAAACAAGTTTCCCTCTTAAATTATTTCGTTTTTATCCATATACATGTGTTTTAAAGTATGATTTTTTAATCAAACATGATATATGTTTACATGAAGGGGCTGCCATGATTAAGGATCAAGATGGGTTGTTTTTACACAAGTCTAAGAGTCCTAAGAGGCACGTGATATGCTGCACATGAATCGAACCAAGCTAGAACCAAAATAATGTGTTTTATTTTTAAGGCTCGGTTTTGAGGGAACCAGGGTCCATGGCTTGGCTTTGGCGCTACCAGAGCTGGGCTGAGACATGGTTGGGTCAGGAGAGGAGTCCTAGCCAGGCTAGGACTCGAGCACAACGGCCAGGAAGGAGTCATATCAGCTAGGACTCTTCCCGAGCAATCGCGTGGGTTGTGCAGCTGTGCTCAAGGGGACAGGGTTCGGCCAAGGTGGTCAGGGCTGGGCTAGACTAGTTCTCTAGGGTCTTGAGGTTCACGAGGGGCTGGGTCAGGGGTTGGCTCGGTGGTTAGAGTCCTAGCAGGTAAATCGAAGATTCCTAGTGGTTCTACTTCTCGCGCAGCTCGGGTCCTTTGCACCAGGTGCTGCAGGGAGCTAGGGTTGGTACAATGGGTCCATGAGGGTTCTTAGAGGGTCTGGTCAGGGGTTGGTTAAAGGTGTCTCGGGCTTGGCTAGTGGAAAACGTAAGATGGCTCGTGGGTTTTAGCTTAGGGTTCGAGAATTAGGTTTAAATTGGTTAAGTTTTGGATCTTGGTTCAACGAGGGCTGAATCATGGTTCACGAGAGTAAATTAAATATAAAAGTCTATGCTTTAAATTTGATAATTTTATATTAAAGTTCAAATTTATTCGAGATTACGAATTTATAATTAAAGAATAAATAAAAACCATGAATTTAAGTTAAATAAAAATATCAGAAAATTTATCTAAGCTTAAATAATTATTTGGGATGGTCTAAAGTCAACAGAAATAAGAAAAAGTCAAAATCGTGAAATTTTACGTCTAGGGAAAAAACGATCATTTCACACCTGAAAATATTAAACGTCAAGGCAGCTGTAAAATATGTTAATATGATTATTGTAAATTTTTATGGAATTTTATGACGAAACGTTAACGCTAAAAGATATGTTATATGCTTGGTTTAAAGAAAAACGATTTATGCATGGTTATTTTTAAAAAGTAATGAGAATATGAAATGTTGAAGGAAGTGAAGTAATTGTGACTAATACGATGATACGTTAATAAGTAAGGCCAAGGCTCAGTTGACGGGTGAGTGTGTCGCTGATGTACCCGCCGTCCAGTACTGTTGTTACATGTAGATGGATCCATCGACCCCTAATACGAAAGTAACAATTAACGATCATTAGATTTGGAAAGAAAAGCAAATTCAGTCCGAGGTTCATAGGTTTGTTCGAGATTTTAGAGAAGATTGAGACATTAGCCTATAGAGTGGCGTTGCCACCCATGGTAGCTAGAGTACATAATGTTTTCCACATTTCGATGCTGCGAAATTACATGATAAATCCTTCACACGTACTAAATTATGAACATATGCAGTTGACTCCGAACATGTCATACGAGAAAATAATTATACAAATACTAGGTAGATAAAACAGAAGGCTCCGAAACAAAGTTATTCAAATAGTCAAAGTCAAGTGGCTAAATCACTCGGAGGAGGAAGCTACATGGGAAACTGAGAGGGACATGAGGAGTAGCCACCCATAGTTATTCAGTAAGTTTTAATTTCAGGGACGGAATTTCATTTAAAGGAGGGAGGAATTGTTAGGTCCAAAAAGCAATAATGTAATCTAAATTGCATGCAAATTTAGGGAAAATAGAAAATGACTAACTAAATGGTTTAATAGACACAAGATAGAAACTGACAGATAGAATAAAGCTGAAGATAAGAGACACAAGATTTATGGATGTTCGGAAATTTCAAACACTCCTACAGTCACCCCTTCTGTCCCGAAGATATGATATTTACTAAAAAACTTTGATCTATACAACGATTCATACAAACCCACTTCACTTTGGACTGATCACTGCCAAGACTGAAACTCTTAGTATCAATAGAGTTTATCAGTACTCAAGTGATATGAAACTTCTTAGCAAAACTGATCTCTATAAGATCAAATAATACAACAGTAAGCTGTTTGTACTTGGAAGCTCAAAGTATAGCCTTGAATGCTATGAATGTATATGCTAAGTGTGAGATTTTGAAATCTTTTGAATATGAACAAAAAGCTTGTGAAGATTTCGGCAGAGTAATAACTTGGTTGATTGAATAAATGATATTTTCTCAGCTGCACTTCTCCCCTATTTATAAGCTTTGCTTCCAACGAAAACAATGAATTTATTTTGAATTTTTATATCCGTTGTTAGCCACGTCAACATTCCTCTGACAGTCGTATACTGTAGCATTTCTGAATTGCAGTGTTCCTTCTGCTCTTCGTACAATCTGTCGGTTGTTGGGTTACGACCTTTTCACTGAAGACGTGTAAAGCTGATGAGCCGATATGATAAGCTAATGGTTGAATAATTGATCAGTTCTCAATTGATCGTTCTGCACAAACCTTAGTTAGCTTATATCATCTCGATTGCCTTGATAAACATTAATCTTCGGTTCAGGAAACTTTCAGTTCAGTGTCCTTTAGTTTTCTTGATCATTTGTTCATTATTTTCATGCTTAATTTGTCAAACTCCGAAATTAGGTCCAACAATTTCCCCTTTTAGGTGTTTTACAGAACTTAGAAAACGTGAACTGATAAAGCTGAATACTTTGTAGATTAAATAATCTTTTATTGACACATCTTTCAGTGTACATATTCGTACAGAGAATGAAAAAATAAAAGAATCTTCTAATTAAAAAATCTGCCAAACTCTTCAATTGAATAAGAATAAGAGGACTGTCTTCTAACCTGATCTGAATCTCTTTCATTTGTTGCTGGCAGCTGGTTCTTAATCAGTTGGTTGACCAGGTCTCTTCTTAGATAGCTTCTGTTGATCATCCTCTTTTTCATCTTCTTTGTCTTCTTCCCCCTTTTTGTCAAACCTGTCAACTCTACTAGATAAAGCACAGACTTCCGAAATGACATTTGATAATGCGTTCACTATATCTTCTTGCAACAAATCCATTCTCTTGGTGATCACGTTATGGAGGAAATCCATGCAGTTTGTGAACACTTCTTGAGCTTGGGAATGGGTCTCAATTGTCACTCGGTCCTTCCTCAACTGATCTATTTAGAGAAACAATGAAGTAACATCCCTTGTGACCTGTTGTAAATTCTTCATAGTAATCTCCTTAATAGAATCAATCTTCAAGGTGTGCAGTAGTTGGGTTGACTTGATATTAGAAATGGATGAGTTCATACTGAGAAGGTTGGACTGAAGGTCTTTGATCATAGATTCAGTAAATGTTGGTATCTCAGGAGACATAGCTCCATAGGATTTTGGTTCATGTTCCTTGTCTTCTTGATTAAAAGTTACCAAGGCTCTATCAGATGATTCAGTCGCAATAGTATCCATTTCCGAGCCATCTTCTGGTATAGTTTTCTGTTGACGTTTACTGAGGAGGAATGAAAATCTGAGCAGCAGTTGAGCTGGAAGGCTCTTCAGTTTGTAGATCAGCATATACTGTTATCAGTTCTTCAGTTAGTTGAACAACTGATACTGTAGTTGGCTCTTTAGTTTGTACGTCTTCAGTTGGTTCTTCGTGCAACTGAGCCACTTCAGTTTCAAGTATAACTTCTTGTGCAGTCATGGCAGGTGCCTGAACTGGTTCTTCAGTTTCTTGCCAAATTGCCTATGCGGCTGGTTGTTCAGTTGCTCTCAGTTCTTTAACTGTTACCGTAGAAATAATGTTCAGCTGGATATCAGTGGCAACTAATTGTATGACTTCATCAATATTTTCCAAAGTTAATTCAGCTTCAGTGTAGAGTTGAAGATCTGCAGTAGGAGATTGAGGAACTGAGTATAAAGATTGAAGCATCCTTTGAAGAAGGAGTAGTTACTTGCTCATTTGTTTCAGTAACTGGTTCTTAGGATGGCTCTGTTTGTTGAACTGATGGTTCATCTTGCTCTTCAGATAAAGTACTTTGGGGATTTACTGGAATAATTAACTCAGATCCATTTCCCAGCTTTTGATCTTTATATGCAGTGATCTTAGATCCGTGTCCGGCTGGTCATGAACAGCTCTGTCATTGAAGGTAGTTGGACCGGTTGGATCATAATTCTGGTGTAGCTAAATGATCAGTTGAGCAAGTTTCTTGACATGCACCAGATCAAAGAAGTATTCCTTCCTTTCTAGTGCTTAAACAACCGAGGCAGCTTTGACTACCTTCAAGACCGTAGTTTCCAAGGCAATGAATTTCTTCAGAACAACTTTCTTCTGCAATTGCCTGAAAAAATTTGAGTTCTGAATCTGACCCATTTAGTGTAAGTCTTGAGCTTTGATTCAGAAAAATAATTGACGTTTTTCCAAATTAGGTCAATATGAGTCTGAATTGAGTCTGTCGGTCGGGGCTATTCAATCATCTTCCCCTTTCCTTTCGGGTCAGTTAGCGCATGAGAGGTACTCAGTCCTGATTCAGTTGCATCCACTTTATCCCTTATAACCACTCCTGCTAGTTGTTTTGTTGCATCCACTTTATCCCTTATAACCAGTCCTGCTAGTTGTTGCTTATCACCAGATTCGGTGATAATCTTCTTGGATTCAGAAGTTGTGGATGGTAACTGAATCTCAGTTGAAGATTCAACTGGAATTGCCCTCAAAGGTATGGCACTGATGGCTGTTCAGCTCTAGTTGGTGTCAATCTATCAGCTGGAATGGTTTCCAACACAACTGCTGGTTTGGTTTTGAGAGTCCTGTGCTTCTTTATGACTTTTGGGGAAGGATTTTTCTCAGAATCAGTCTCACTGACACTTAGCTTCCTTTTGATTGTCTTTTTCTTAGCTATTTTCTTGATTCTCTTGACTGATATGAGAGCCTTCTGTGTCCCAATCTTCTTCTTTACTTTAATGAATTGCTCAAAAGATATGTCCAGCTTGAGCTTTGGTAGCTGAAAATTTCTTGCATTGGAGATTTTGAAATTGGATGACTTCACAAAAGATTCACCCACCAAACCGTCGTTTTTCAGCAAATAGCTGAGTGGCACTGCAAATCCCTTGGTCTGTTTTGAGGATTGAAAAATGTTCTTGAGAATGGTGAAGATAATGGCTGACCAATTCAGTCTTCTTCCAGCCATTATCGCATCCATAACCTGAAACTTCTCAAGGGTTAAAGCAGCAAACGAGTCTGCTTTAGCGAGTTGCCCTTTGGCCACAATGTCAGCCAACAACTGAATTTCTGGCTTCAGTTCTTTAGGATTGGAAACCTTGATTTTTCGTCCATCAGCAAGTAAGAGAGTCTGCATATCCTCCACATCAGAAGTCTTGACATCAGAAATATTAGCTAAGACATCAGACGACAGTTGGAAGAGATTGCTGAAAGAGTTTTCTTCGATGATCAGTAGATGGTTGTTGACAGTTGTAGTTATTTGGCCGTTAGCAGAGATAAAACCATTAGCATAGAGATCCTGATCTCTTTAGAATAGATTTCTTGGGATGATAATCCAAGAAATTTCTTCAGTCCAGCAGCTTCAAGCTTGAGAAAGACATCCTTGACATCATCGTCTTGGACAAACATGACTGATTCAAGGTCAATTGCTATGGCGTTGAGAATGTAAGCAGGGACTTGGTTTGCCATTGCTGATAGTTGAATATTTGCGAGAAAAAGCTTTGAGGATTTATTTGCTCTGAAAGTTGTAATGTGCGTAGAAAAAACTGAAATGAAGCGGGTTCAAGTACATATATTTGTGACTGTTAAAATTTGTGGACACATGTCAATCCAAGATAAAGTCACGTGTACGTGTGGTGTAAATGTGAACAGAAGTCTAATGGACCACATGGGGCTACATTTCATGATACTAATCAACGAATGACATTAATTAAATGCATGATTTTAATAGTCACATCACTTAATATGGAATACTTAATAGCTAAGCAGTTAACTTATTGATAAGATCAGTTATGTCAATAACTGAGTGTTTAGTTGAGAACTGAATCTCTTCAGTTGAAGACGTACCGACTATTGTCTTATCAGTTAACCAATTAAGTATTGACATTCCCCCTAAATAAATGAATATTATATTCTGAAAAAAAAACGGTTATAATAATGCGTAATTATAAAAGAAATCTTATCCTCAGAAGATGAATCTCCAGGAATGATGATTGCGTCTCTTCAGATGTCTTGGAACTCGGCAATAAATATGAGTAAACGAGTTACTCACAATATCACTGAAAAGAATATTAGCAGATAAAATAGATTGAAGAAGTAGCAATGGATACTGGAGGAATTTCAAATCAGCCGGACTTAGCAGAAGAGTTCTTGCAGTCAGCTGTGGCTTCGAGGAAGCTAGCTATGGAGGACAATGTTTACGAAAATATACTGTTGTACTGGATGAAAATCCATTTGGGACCCAAACGCTAATTCATTTCTTAATCGTCTTTGGGAATAAATGGATCAATTAAATAAATTGGGCTCTATTTTTTTTTAAATATATAAGTGCGGAACATATGATAATCCATTTTATATAAACATCAAGAGTGTAGTAAAAGTCTTGTACAACATACATTCATATCAAACTAAGGTTCTACCACTACATATCTAGTGCTGAAACTAATTCTAATTGTGGGTCCGGATCTCCACGCTAAACTAGATCTCTCATCCTCTTCTCGACCCTGATCTTGTCCTACTTGTTGTCATGCACACATACAAACACAACAACAGCAGATAATTTCGGTGATAATATAATTCCCAGTATAAACCAAGTATACATGCATTTCATATAAACAAATACAAAAGCATATAACAATTATCAATAACATGTATCAAATCTGAAAACATGAAACGATATAAACTGTAAATCAAACTCTTTTACTGTTAATATCTGGCAATCATGGGATCTGTCGTCCCTGAAAACTCCTTCGGCCGCATCTTCATAAACCTCTCATAAGTAGCCTCGAGCCCTGTCGGCCTGGCTGTCACAGCATTGTTCCCTGCAAACTGTGCGAAGAACTGAGTCATTCCAGCTAGCATCTGGGCATTCATGTCAGGTGGAGGGGGTGGAGGTTCGTTCCTCTATTGCCTCTGTTCCTCCCTGTCCTCCTGGCGATGCTCATCATCTCTCGTACGATCAAGAATGCGTCTAGGAGGCATACTGTTCCATACATAACCCATACGTAACTAACATGAATAATCTCTATTATTTCTTTAAATTTAAATAAATACTGAATAATCAAAATCTGAACATAAAATATTTCATGAAAACATGCTGTTAAAATATTTCATGCTTTAAAAGAAAAGCGAAAACGTAAAACTTATAGACCGAAGACGTGACTTCGTGAGATTCTCGTGGACAGTAGTAGTACAACCCTTTAAAAGAACATAGGCCTTGATACCACCTGTAAATGCCCGTAATTCGTACTTGAAAATTTGCGAAAAAATTTTAAATTTTCTCCTTAAGTAATTAAAATGACTCATTCATATTCATAAAAATAACTGATAAAAAGTTTAATCATTCAAAATAGCAGCGGAAGTAAATAATTTTTCAAAACGATAACTTAAAATAATTCATCGTAATAAACTGAGTTTGCATAAAAAGAAATAATAAGTAAACTGATAAATGAGGTCCTCGGGTTACTACTACTGCCGACCCAAGATGGCTCACTGGTCCCCGCCCTCAGTCCCGACCTCATCAGTACCTACAACAATCAAGTCTAGTGAGTCTAAAGACTCAGCATGCATATATCATAAGTAACAAGTAATAATAATAAATGTTGCTCGATAGAGCCCTGTCATGAAATAGCATATAATAATTTTCTGTTGAGAATATGTTCTACGCAAGTGGCCCCTGAACTGAACTGAACTGAATCGTCTATTCAGACTAAACCACAGTATACTGGGCGGTAGAGATCTACCAATACATGAACATGAACTGAACCTGGTCAGTGACCACCGGATGAAATAATAATCCCATGATAAGCTGCTATCCCATGAAGTGAAGTGGCCACAAGCAATATCGCATATATCTCAAAAATAAACTTTTATATTTTTATGCATGTAATATAATTAAATAACATAATTAAATATCCTGTATTAATTTTACCGAATGGGTTGGATCGTTCCCAGGCTCGCTGCGACCTAACTTTAACATGAAAAATATGCAAATGATTTAAC
The DNA here is from genome assembly GCF_022965805.1 of Primulina eburnea. Taxonomy (NCBI): domain Eukaryota; kingdom Viridiplantae; phylum Streptophyta; class Magnoliopsida; order Lamiales; family Gesneriaceae; genus Primulina; species Primulina eburnea. Next base: position 18,997,153 of record NC_133107.1, read on the forward strand.
TTGACCACAACTTTGTAATTGAACCCCAAAACGAGACAATTACGCCCAATGACTTAGTGTTTAATCATGACTCCGTGCCAACTCGAACCAACAGCGAATCATCATTAGTCATGATTAAAATACACCTAAAATGATGAATAATGCTCCTAAAATATCGGTACTTCGAAATTTGTAGAATGAAGGCCAAAAACATGAAACGCTCTTTCGAGAGTCATTTTGGCGCATTGCACCATAAATTCTGTACGACCTCTAAACTTAACCGAATCACGAACGGCCAAAAACATAATCTTCCTAACTCAATGGGGCACTGTAAAATTGAAGGCCATAGGCTAAAAGCCAACCAAGAACTCAAACGAGACTCTGAACCAAAGCACCAACTTGCTGTAAAAAAAATACAACAGCAGCGCTTTCGCTTGCAGGCGTCGTTTGCAAGGATAACAGCCCTTGGGGCTTGAACCACTGACCAGAGCCTCTTCCCAACATCCTAGGGTGTGGTCTGAACCATGGCTAAGGGCCCTAGGCCAGCCACAATTAAAACAACACCAGCAACGTGACCACGCTTCCGACCGAGAGCAAAAATTGCATGCGTGGGACGTTGCTATTCTTTGCTGTCGTGGATCATTCCAGTGGCCATTTTATTGACCATGGCATGATCTAGACATCAAGAGGTATGGTATGCACCGTGGCTAAGGGCTAAAAAGCCAACCAAGATCCATACCAACACCATATACACGAAACTCACACATGCAGAAAAATGAAGGGATCGAAGGGCTTGTTCTTGTTTTATTTTAAAAACTATTGGGAACGTGAACCAAGCCATGAACGGGCATCTTGGTCACATCCTGGACATGTCAAGGAAGCTTCCGAACCATGGCTACAGGCCCTGGGCTAACCATTATCCAAACTCTCCCTTTCGACAACCGAATCAGAAAATCGTGCTTCAAACTGCACTAGAGGGATGGTCGCTGTCATTTCTCAATCCAACATGCATGGGGCTCGAACTAATGGACCGACACGATTCTAATACACCCTGGTACGTGTCTAGGTGCAGCCTTGGGAGCCTAGGGTCGAGCCAACCACTTGAAATCATCAAAAAAGCCGAAACCGTGAAGAGCGCAAGGAATACAAAAATTTCTGTACATGTTTCGAAAAATGCCTTGAAAAAATTTCGATTTTTGCCTTATAAAATCATGATCATGAAATATTTAAAAATAATATTATGGATTGATTGAAGAGTGAATGAAAATATAAACATGCCTGGATTTGTTTTGAAATAAAAACAAAAGAATACGACTACGCGGTGCGGAGGAGACGGAGTGTTCTTCTTTCTCACTTTTTCTCTATTATTTTCTTATGAAGACTCACGATTTTATCTACTGAAAAGGAGCTGAATTTCGGTGATATGGAGAGGGAGAAATGGTTAGGAGAAATGAAGGAAAGTCTATTAATTAAATGGGAGATAATGGCAAGATCAAATCTTACTATCCTAGACTTTGTTAGATGGTTTGATATCAAAAGATTGAAGGGTATTTAGGAGTGCACTTGGTCGATAATTAAGTCTAGGAGTAAGGGAGAAATTGCTTAATTGATTAATTATTGAAGAATTAATGGTGAGGGAATTATCTCCAAGAAAAGGTTAAGGAAAGAATCAAAGGAATGAGTTGTCAAATATTTTTAAATCTTCCAAAGGGGATGGCCGATTTTCTCTTTTAAAATAGGGTGGAATATTGCTTAATTCAATAATTATTGGTGATTAGAGTGAAGGGATTATCTACCAAGAATGGGATAAGGAAAGATATCAAAATGAAGAGTTGTCAAATTTAATCCGATCTAGGTAGGGATGGCCGAAAATTTGAGATAATGGGAGGGAAAAATATTGTTTAAATATTGTATTTTAAATCTTTAGAGTTTTTATCTATCCATTAAGTACTTTAGTGAATAAATAATTTAATTTAGGATGGTAATTATCTTGCATGCATAGCTAATTTTTAAATTAAATTTACTAACTTGTTAAGTTACAGTTTCTTAAATAAAATAAGTCTAGATTAACTTATCTCAATTGGTCACGTATTTTAATTTAGGATTTTAATTAAATTCTTGGACAAAAAAAGGAACTTATTAACCAATTATCTCCAATTAATTAAATAATTCCTTAAACTTTCTTTTTACATTAAAATAAATTATTATTTATCTTAAATAAATTCTAAGAATGTTTTCTTAATATTAAATTTTTATCTCAATACTCCAACTCCAGTCCAGCCTCTCTTATTTAACTGAAAGGATAAAATTATACTTATGCGATTTAAAATAAATAATCAAGACTAAATAACTTTAAAATGCCTTAAATAAATAAAGAAATCATTTTTAAATTTAAATACTAGAAATTATGCATGGCTTATACGTAGTCTGATTTACGGGTTCTACACAGCATATATAAATCATAACTCATTATCAATCAACAACACCTTCTGATACCAAATCTGTATTATCTTAATCAAGTTCAATCTGAAAATCATTACAATTGTATATGGTATCCGTTCTTCAATCCGGTTTCGATTGTACGATTATCAATATCTTGAGAACGCATAATATAGATCAAATCATAATACCTCCGATACATAAATTTCGAACCATAAAGAAAATCAATAAAACTTACGTCCATGAGAAGATCTTGACAGGAGAAAGACAGTACTGAACTCGGATCGAAAATCAGACGGGCAAATCTTGCACAATCGCAAATCTAAGCTACGAAGAACACTTTGATAATTCTTCCACCGAGGTCTCGGTTTTTGCTGGAAATACTGAAAGAATGAAAACTTGTTATATATATCATGCATGCCTAAGCCATGTGGCATCTTTTTTAAGCAGCACGTCTCGCGCATATGCGCCATGCCTAAGCCATGTGGCATCCTTTTTTAAGCAGCACGTCTCGCGCATATGCGCGACCCTCCATGACGCATATGCGCGAGACCTACTAGTCTCGGCATTCTTGAATTCCTCAGCTCGCGCATATGTGCGCCCTCTCTTCGTGCATATGCACGAGACCTATTGTCTCCGCATGATTCAAGTTCATCAGCTCGTGCATATGTGCGAGGTCTTCTGCCTCCTTCGCGCATATGCGCGCCTCTTCTACGCGCATGTGCGCGATACCTACTGGATTTCACACTTACAATACTCATACTTTCTCAATTCTTGTCTCGGCGCGGTCCTTCTATAATCACATTAATTATCAATCAATAATCTCAGATTAACAATTAAAAATCTCGGGCATTACATTTGTGGGGACCCGGACGCTAATCATTTTCTTAATCATCGTTGGGATTTAATTATCAATTAAGATAAAACAGGGTCTAAAAGTTTTTCTTTTTAATATACAATAGCGGAAGGTAATGGAATCTAAATACTACACATATCTGTATAAAATACATTTCAGTATTAAAAGTACAATAATCTAATCTAAAGTTCCACTACTAACGTCAAGTAATAAAACCAAGTCTACTGTAAGTACGGAATCACCACGCTAACTCGTCTTCTCTCATCGTCATCTCGACCCTGATCCTGCCCCACCTGTTGTCATGCACACATACAAAACAAGACAACAGCCGGATAATTCCGGTGAGAATAAATCCCAGTATAAAACATGGTAAACATGTATATACATAAAATAATTCATGAAACATGCTGTTACGAATAAAATCGAAACATTAGATTTCATAAGCTATGAAATCTAATCACACAACAAGCATGCACTTCAAATCAACCAACCATGCATATAACCAATCTAAATCATAAAAACATGCTAGCACAATTGGAAGCAATAATGATGGGTCCTATAATCTAGGAACCACATCCATATAAGCATGCAGTCCTAATCAAATCACGTCTAGACTTGACTCGACTAGAACTCTAGGGATCCCGGTGTGAATAAGACGTCACTACCTACCCTCCAATCGGGGTAATGAACGTCTCATTCCTAGACTTCGGTCTGAGCTGTATCAACGGTGGCAATAAGAGTAATACCTACTCTTATGCTGAGATACACCGAAACGTCTAGATATTTGACAATGCCTGTCAAAGACTTTCCTATCTTAACTGCAATGAATAACAATCTGTAAACAAAGCATAATCATATTCATAACTGAATATCACAATTATCTTACCTGCTTGAATACAGATTCTATAATCAAAGCATAATCAGATAACAATATAAACAATAATCTAGTATGTGATTTTATTGGGAAACTCAAATTAATCTAATTTGAGTTATGCGTCCCGAATATCACATGAATTATACCTTTATCTTCCCCGTCTGAGGAAGACGTAGTCTCGGAGTCCAGTCTGTCCATCTTCAAACTGAAATGACAAGAATAAATACACTGTATCAATGTGTAGCTCAAAACACAATCTGTTCTGATCAATACCCAATTCAGTACAAAATCTGATCACATATCTGAACAAACCACAATCTGATTCATATCAACAAGATCATAATATAACATAAATCAATACTGAATCTGACCAATCTGCGCCAACTGATGTTTAGACGGCATATCATATCATGTCGATAACCCGACAATCTCAACATCACAAATAACCTATCAGAACTTGGAGTCAATACCATAATATCATTCTTCTAATTCCAGCATATGAATGTCTAACAACTGCATCTTCAGAAATGCTGAAATATATAATACAGACATACGGTATTATTTCCTCTATCTGACTTCACATAACTACTGAATAACCTATCCAGACCCATAAGAATAATCCTCTATTCATTCTTAAATCAAGAATACTACCATTTAGTTTGAAGTCTCAGTCAATATCTTCTAAAATTCATAACAATTGTATAACCAACTTATTCTTAAATCTGTCTTCGGTTATACAATATCTACGGTAGTATAAACACCATATCTGAATCATATTCAATTCTGACAATATCATAAATTCAAATCTTGTCTAAACGTAGCAAAACTTACGTCCAGATGAAGCCTGCGTTGATAGGAACCCAGTACCGAAGTCGGATTTCAATTCAGATATACGGTTTGCTCGCAAATCAATTTCGAAGAAAAAGAACAAAGCTTTCCTCCTAAACCATCGATTTCCTTTGCTTATTCTGAATAAGAGACGCTTGTTATATGTATATATATATACTCCATGCATGAACAAAACGTGGCACATTCCTTTGTGTTGCACGTCGCTCGCTCGGGCGGACAAAAGTTGCCGCCCGGGCGAGTCATTCTCGGCCTCGCCCATTCCAGCAGCCTCGCTCGGGCGGTCAAAAACATCCGCCCGGGCGAGTAATTCTCGGCCCTCTTCTCCTAGGCACTCTCGCTCGGGCGATCAAACACGTCCGCCCGGGCGAGTCACTTTCGCCCAAATTGTCTAATTTCATATACTTGCTCAAATCTTATCTCGAACTGGCCCGGCTATAATTACATCAATTCATAATCAGTAAATCATATCAGATTACAATAATTAAATTTTCGGGCATTACATTTCTCCCCCTCTTAGAACTGAGTTCGTCCTCGAACTCACCAATCATCAAACCAAATCTGTCAGAAGAAATATATGACAGAGTTTAACATCCAAACTCATTTCACTAGCCGAATCAATTCCATATTACTGGCTATATAACACCTGTATACGCCAATTGCAATTTATAACAAAGCAATACCACCTGTAGTTGCTATTCCATCTTCGGCTCCCAATACCAATCGTCATCATCCGACATTGGTTTCTTACATCTATTCATTCTAATCTAGCTGGATAGTTATGGTCATACCGTAAGTCATACCCTGACAACCATTCATAACAGCTAGTACTAACATCTAGTACTAAAGTTCTACCCATATCCGCCAATATCTGGTTACTACACGCTGACTACCTGTCAATCTGTAACAACTCTGCGAGGGAGAACTCATGATATTTCCGTCACAAGTACCGCTCCATCCAAATCACAATCTGATATCATCTAATGCAGCATTCTAGTAAATCTGACAATTCCTTTGACATTGATCTATGTCATCTGGTTCTGTTGGTACGTAATCTGGTACAAACTGATAGATATAGATCGAATATTCTGTCAATCATAATCATATCATATCATAAGCTGTAGAATTGACGGTACTTTTATCCCGAAAGCCATACTCACATTTTCTTATTCAAAAATATACTAAATCGGTAATCATCTTCTGATTCATATCTTTCTGGCTTCTTTTGTTCTCAATTCAAACATATCAGTACCATTTCTACCAATCTTACAACATAATTTGCTGTCCCAACTGATCTCATCTATCTATGCCACATTATCTGTTCGAATATCTTACATTCTGAAATAGCTGAATGAAACCTGAATCCACCCCAGTGCAGTTCTGACACTACCTGTGACTTCAGATTCGAACTAATGCTGTACAAGATCAGTTAATAACATAAAAGAACGAAGAAATACCTACCTGGTATTCGGCTCTGACTATCAATACCAAAAGCTGTAATAATTTGAAACCTTCTGATATAACACGATAATCGGTCTTATACAAAACACAAATTACATAGCTGTTATACTGATCTGATCAACAAAATACAGTTCTGAACATTCTGATTACATTTCTGAACTGTTTACACTAGTCTGCATCACACACTGACTCCCAATAACATCAAATTCTGAATAGAAAGAACCTATACAGATCTAGTGAGTTTAAGAAAACTCATAACATAATAGATTCTGGTTGGCTGACTAATCTTCATACTGCCCAGATCAACTGCTATATCTCATCTGCAAATAGAATATACTCCCAACCAATATAAGATGTCTCAAATACTGATTTAGAATCATAACAATACTTAGCAGACATAAAGCAATACAAGAAAAAGAAAATCAGAAGAAGATAATCTGGTTCTGACATATCTGACATTCTGCTAATGCTGACATTTCTGATACCGCATAGTCTGAATGAAAACCTGTATCAGTAACTACATACCGGATTCATACCTGACCCAGTGCTGTATACAATAATCACAATTCTCGAAATATTTAACACAGGTCTTCAAATATTCATTATAATCAATTGAATGCTGCCAATATATCAATAAATCATAGAGATAACAAGCATTATTCTTCAGACTACCCTTGAACACATAATCTGCCAATCTAGAAACAGAACTGAAATGTCTTCAAGAGAAAAATATGTAATCAACTGGATTCTTCAGCCCATACCTTAATCTGTCAATTCTTTCAGTTCATTCTGATATAAAACACATCTGACATCCTATCTAGGCCAACACCAGTCAACTATTAGATTACTAGCCCATGTGTTACTGCTAGACTCGATTTCAGTGGATCTACTGAATACATAAGGATACTATCTATTCCTTTCTGTACTAATCGAGTCAAGAACAGTACAATGATCTAAGGAATTCTAGATCTAGAATCCTCATTTATCAACTATTTCCAGAACACATGCTACATTATTTCTGTACTTGTTTAGCAGTACATATCCATACTGAGATCGAAATCATATAACACCAGTACATCATATCTAGCCCAATCCCGGTTTCATTCTACTGTAGTATATAACATGTCACAGAAATCTCTGATATCAACATATTCTTCCAAACAGTAAGGAAATCAATACTACAGCACAAACAGACCCCATAAATATAGCATATCATCATGCTACTCAATAACAGATACTCATGGCGAATGCATTAGTATATATCAATACATCTGCAGTATAATCATAAATAATAGTACCTGTGGTAGTTTCTGGGTTTGTTTCTCACGCATTGCCACCCGATGGTCCTGCTCCCCAAAATCTTTGGGAACCCTTCTGAGGACACACTCTAGCAAAATGCCCATGTTGTCCGCAGACATTGCATCTACCAGTCACTCCCTGGCATTGTTCGGTGGGATGTCTCCCTCCACACCTAGCGCAATAAACTCCAGTATAACTCGGACTGGAACCACTGGAACTGGAGGAACCACTACCTAACTTCTTGAACTGTTTCTTCCGAGCTTTCAGCAAATCTTGCTTTCCACTCGTGCTGCCACGTTCGAATCTCGAAGGGAATTGTGGTGTCTGGGGTTGCTTCACACACAACCTTGCTAATTGCCGAATCAGACTCTCTTCTGCTCTCTTTGCTTTACTCAAAACATCAGCAAAGTGATAGGGTCGCTGTAGATTCATGAATGCAACTATCTCCGAATTCAATCCTCTAATGAATTGATTCACTACAGCTTCATCATCCCTAGCCATATGAGGAGCAAAACGCAACAGAGTAGAAAATTTAGCAGCATAATCATCAATATTCAATTGACCTTGACTTAAATTCTCAAATTCTGCTTTCTTGTCTTCTCGGTACGAGGCGGAGAAAAACCTTTGATAGAATTCAGTCTTGAAGACTTCCCACGTGATCACGGTACCCCGTAGTGCTAATACTCTTTTGATTGTAATCCACCAACTTCTGGCAGCCTCTTGTAATTGGTGAAATACCATTTTAACTCTTTGGTCATCTGTACAATCCAGTAGATCAAACAATATCTCTATGTCCTCAACCCAGTGCTGACACGTTTCAGCCGTCTCTGTACCATTCAGAATCGGCGGCTCAAATAACTGAAATTCTGCCAACTTAGTTTCCATCGGAGTCGCTGACACATCTATCTGCGGTTCTGGTATATATGGCTGCTCATACGATGTACTGCCTGTTTCCAACATCCTTCGGGGAGGTACATCTGATTACCACACATATTAGTAACCCAATAATACAACTCTGTGCCAATCTTTTCTGATCATGATCATCTTACTGCTGATCATGAATCCGATCTGATTCATACTGAAGAATACATAATACCCATTCACATCATATAATCAGGTAAACATGTATCTTAAAGCAGTAACACATAGTCTCATGCTAGCACACAATGTCAATCAACATTAGAATCAATCTCATGCTAGCACACACATGCAAGGAAAGAAAGAAAATTCATCTACCCCGCTCAATCTTTTCTATCTCTAGAAGATCTATCGCTAAAGAATCTATAGCTAAAGGAACTATCAGCTCTAGGAACCTTCAGCTCTAGAACCTAAGGCTCTGATACCACCTGTTGTGGGGACCCGGACGCTAATCATTTTCTTAATCATCGTTGGGATTTAATTATCAATTAAGATAAAACAGGGTCTAAAAGTTTTTCTTTTTAATATACAATAGCGGAAGGTAATGGAATCTAAATACTACACATATCTGTATAAAATACATTTCAGTATTAAAAGTACAATAATCTAATCTAAAGTTCCACTACTAACGTCAAGTAATAAAACCAAGTCTACTGTAAGTCCGGAATCACCACGCTAACTCGTCTTCTCTCATCGTCATCTCGACCCTGATCCTGCCCCACCTGTTGTCATGCACACATACAAAACAAGACAACAGCCGGATAATTCCGGTGAGAATAAATCCCAGTATAAAACATGGTAAACATGTATATACATAAAATAATTCATGAAACATGCTGTTACGAATAAAATCGAAACATTAGATTTCATAAGCTATGAAATCTAATCACACAACAAGCATGCACTTCAAATCAACCAACCATGCATATAACCAATCTAAATCATAAAAACATGCTAGCACAATTGGAAGCAATAATGATGGGTCCTATAATCTAGGAACCACATCCATATAAGCATGCAGTCCTAATCAAATCACGTCTAGACTTGACTCGACTAGAACTCTAGGGATCCCGGTGTGAATAAGACGTCACTACCTACCCTCCAATCGGGGTAATGAACGTCTCATTCCTAGACTTCGGTCTGAGCTGTATCAACGGCGGCAATAAGAGTAATACCTACTCTTATGCTGAGATACACCGAAACGTCTAGATATTTGACAATGCCTGTCAAAGACTTTCCTATCTTAACTGCAATGAATAACAATCTGTAAACAAAGCATAATCATATTCATAACTGAATATCACAATTATCTTACCTGCTTGAATACAGATTCTATAATCAAAGCATAATCAGATAACAATATAAACAATAATCTAGTATGTGATTTTATTGGGAAACTCAAATTAATCTAATTTGAGTTATGCGTCCCGAATATCACATGAATTATACCTTTATCTTCCCCGTCTGAGGAAGACGTAGTCTCGGAGTCCAGTCTGTCCATCTTCAAACTGAAATGACAAGAATAAATACACTGTATCAATGTGTAGCTCAAAACACAATCTGTTCTGATCAATACCCAATTCAGTACAAAATCTGATCACATATCTGAACAAACCACAATCTGATTCATATCAACAAGATCATAATATAACATAAATCAATACTGAATCTGACCAATCTGCGCCAACTGATGTTTAGACGGCATATCATATCATGTCGATAACCCGACAATCTCAACATCACAAATAACCTATCAGAACTTGGAGTCAATACCATAATATCATTCTTCTAATTCCAGCATATGAATGTCTAACAACTTCATCTTCAGAAATGCTGAAATATATAATACAGACATACGGTATTATTTCCTCTATCTGACTTCACATAACTACTGAATAACCTATCCAGACCCATAAGAATAATCCTCTATTCATTCTTAAATCAAGAATACTACCATTTAGTTTGAAGTCTCAGTCAATATCTTCTAAAATTCATAACAATTGTATAACCAACTTATTCTTAAATCTGTCTTCGATTATACAATATCTACGGTAGTATAAACACCATATCTGAATCATATTCAATTCTGACAATATCATAAATTCAAATCTTGTCTAAACGTAGCAAAACTTACGTCCAGATGAAGCCTGCGTTGATAGGAACCCAGTACCGAAGTCGGATTTCAATTCAGATATACGGTTTGCTCGCAAATCAATTTCGAAGAAAAAGAACAAAGCTTTCCTCCTAAACCATCGATTTCCTTTGCTTATTCTGAATAAGAGACGCTTGTTATATATATATATATATACTCCATGCATGAACAAAACGTGGCACATTCCTTTGTGTTGCACGTCGCTCGCTCGGGCGGACAAAAGTTGCCGCCCGGGCGAGTCATTCTCGGCCTCGCCCATTCCAGCAGCCTCGCTCGGGCGGTCAAAAACATCCGCCCGGGCGAGTAATTCTCGGCCCTCTTCTCCTAGGCACTCTCGCTCGGGCGATCAAACACGTCCGCTCGGGCGAGTCACTTTCGCCCAAATTGTCTAATTTCATATAATTGCTCAAATCTTATCTCGAACTGGCCCGGCTATAATTACATCAATTCATAATCAGTAAATCATATCAGATTACAATAATTAAATTTTCGGGCATTACAACATTTCTCCCCCCCCCCCCCCCCCCCCCAAGATATGATTTCGTCCCCGAAATCACAAGCAGTCAAATCCTATCAAATAAGAAATGTATAACTGTTGGAAACTAAATTTCAGTGATTTGACAAACTAATCTAAGCTTCGAAACGTATAACTGATCAAAGGAAACGAAGCAACGAGCAACGAGCTGAAGACTAATGCGTACCAGCTATGAATTATACCTGTCATCAGCTGAAGAAGCTTTATAACTTACTGATCAGTTGGGAACTGATCAGTTGAAACAAATAAGTTATGAGTTTTCCTACAATGTATCTTTCATCTGATCCCTCAACTGTACATGTCATCAGTTGAGAACGACAACCGACAAATAGTACAAACAGACTGCAAAGAGTAGTGGGACGCCACATTTCAGATATTGCAGTGTAAAGATAATGACGTGCCAATCAAAGGATATAAAGATTCAAATGATATTAAATATTACCGTTGAGAGGGAATCCTATAAATAGGTGAAGAGGGTAGCTGAGAATAGATCACACGAACTACTATTCTATTCAAGCTTGTTGTTACTCTGCTAAAATCACAACTCACATTCAGATATCACAGCTCACTTTTATCAAATTTATCAGTAGCAATCAAGGCTACCTTACATGCTTGTTAGCATTTTGAGATCTTCGTTAAAGATCCATTCAGTTGTGTTATACTGTAAAAGTTTTGTTAACTAAGAGTTTCAATTTGGCAGTGTTAAGTCTAAACTGAAGTAGGTCAGTACAACGTTTGTATTTGATCAAAGTCTTTTAGTGGAAATCCTATCCTTGTAATAGAAGGGGTGACATAAGACTTATACTATTCTCCGAACATCCAGAAAAATATCGCGTGTTTTTCGTATTCAGTTACTTCGAGTTATTCTATCTTTCAGTCAGTTAACTTCCGCAACTGTATTTCAGTTGAACTGATTGTTATCGACTGACGAGATACCGAGTGTCAGCTTGTAACGAAACTGTACCCATTATTCGGAAATAATTTAAAAATCAGTGAGTGTTTATTCTACCCCCTTTTAAACACTTATCACCTTATTAACCGATTCTTTCAAGTGGTATCAGAGCAGTTGTATCTTGTCTAAGAATATCTTTGCTCAAATTATTGATCATGTCTTCTTTCAAAAAAATACCTATGTTCTCCAAAGAGGACTTTGATGATTGTAAAATCAGGATGCAGGCTCACTTAGATGCACAAGACGATGATATGTGGTACGTCGTCAATGACGGACCAATGAAAATTCTGCAAGCTAATACAACAGTCGCAATCACAGAGGGGGCACCTCACAGACTTGAAAAGCCCGGAGATGAGTGGACTGCTGAGGACAAACGTAAAGCAAACCTGGACGATGTAGCAAAAGACATACTGTACAAAACACTGGACAAAGTAATGTTCAGTAAAATCAAAATGTGCAAGACAACCAAAGAGATTTGGGAGAAGCTGATCCAGCTTTGCGAAGGGAATGAACAGACCAAAGAGAATAAACTTTTTGTTGCTGTTCAGAGGTTTGACAATATCAAAATGAAAGCTAGTGAAACGATGCATGAATATGATGAAAGAACCAGCTGCATCATCAATGAATTAAATGCACTTGGAAAGGTGTATACATACAAAGAAGTTGCATTAAAAATAATCAGAGGTCTTCCCAAAGAGTGGGACGTAAAGACCATCCCGATGAGGGAATATAAGGATCTGAACAAAGTTGAGCTTCATGATCTATTTGCTGATCTAAAGGAATATGAGTTCGAGTTGCAAACTCGAGAAGGAGAACCCTCTACTCCAACAGTCACAACTGGCTTAGCTGCTATTAGAACAGAACCATCTGGTTCAGTAGAGAAAGTTGTTGATCAACTAAGCAATGATGCCATGTCATTGTTCATCAAAAATTTCGGAAGATTTATGAGGAAAAATTATGGAGACTTCCAGAATCACTATCAGAGAGGCAATTTCAAGGGGGAATCAAACACTTGCTACAACTATGGCAAACCCGGTCACTTCATTGCTGACTGTACCAAACCCAAGAAGAACATTCAAGGCCCAACTGAAAGAAAGAAGGAATCTTATGAGCACAAGAGGAGACCCAAAGAAGATAAGAAGTCCTTCCAGAAGAAGCATGAGGTGCTCTTAGCTGAAGATAGAAAATGAAAATGGGTTGAAACTGACAGTGAAAAGTCAGAGCCAGAGACCTCGTGCAGTTCCAATGATAGTGAAGAAGAAGTGAAATGCCTGATGGCTGTTGATACAAAAATGGAGTCAAGCAGTCAACATGTATTTTAATTTAGCTCAACTGATTTCACCAAAGAAGAACTCATTTTAACTCTGCATGGCATGGTTAGTGAGTATCATAAGCTTGTCTTATCATTTGAAAAGGCTAGAGCAAAGCAAAATGATCCTATAGGCAATAAAACTACAAATGATGTATCAGTTGATGTGTTGAGTCTTAAAAGAGAAATTGCTGAGCTCAACGCTGAAAGAAGCAGGAATCAATCAATGATTCAAAAATTAATGCTTGACAATCAAAGCAAACTGAGCTTATTCAGGCTTGGAACAAATCATCTGTTGCATTAACTGATATATAGAACTCACAAAAATCAGTTACTGATAAAACTGATTTAGGGTTCAGTAACCAAGATAAAATGTTTCCCAATGATACTCAAACCGAAACTAAAAATGGATAAAGGGAAATACATTCACTTTGTCAAATCAGTTGCGGTACAAGAACAATCTGAGCCAAGTAAACTAGTTGAACGACCTACTGAAAGAACGAACAAGGCTAAAAGATATGGCATTGGTTATAGCCCAAAAGTTACAACTAACTCACGCAGTCAGCAGTCAAAAATATTCTGTAGGAGTCATTCAAATGGCTATTCCAATTACTATAACAACAAGCCGGTTCAGGAAAGATATCGGCCGAACAATCAGTTGGACAGAGCCAAATAACATGTTGTCTCACCTGCACACTACACATCGAGCACACACAGATCGAGAAATACCATCTGGAATACGGCAACTGGACAGTCAGTTAGACTTATCCAATTCTGGATTCCTAAAAGACTAATCAATTTTGGACCCAAATAGAAAAGGGTACCAATGTTGTATTTTGTGTGTGATTGCAGGTAACAGGTACAAGCAAGGAATCTATCTGGTACTTGGATAGTGGATGCTCACGACATATGACAGGAGATGCAAACCTGCTTTCTCAACTAATCAAGTTCACTGCTCCAAACATCAGTTTTGGAGATAATTCCAAAGGTAAAACTGTGGGTAAGGGTAAGCTTATCCATGGTAACTTTATCATCAAAGATGTTTTATTAGTTGAGAATCTCAATTATAATCTGATTAGCATTAGTCAGTTATGTGATAATAGATTCTCAGTTCAGTTTGACAATCATTCTTGTTCAGTCAAAGATGTAACTAATGAGGTTATAATAACTGGCAAACGGTGTGGAAACACCACGAATTCAGTTGGAATGATCAACCTTATGCACCAATATGTTTTATAGTTTCAAAATCTTCTAAAAATTGGTTGTGGCATAAGAGATTAAACCACATGAACTTCAAATATATTGCATATCTGAGTAATCACGATCTTGTCGCTGGTTTGCCCAAAATAGATTTTACCAAAGATAAAATTTGCTCAGCATGTCAGTTTGGTAAACAAGTTAAATCTTCCTTTAAGAACAAGGGCAGTAAATATTCTTCCCGATGCTTAGTGCTGTTACATATGGATCTATTTGGTCCAATACCAGTCATGAGCTTAGGGAGAATGAAATACACCTTGGTGGTTGTAGATGATTTTTCAAGATTTAATTGAGTTATTTTCTCAAATCAAAACACCAAACTGCTGCACAACTAATCAAGCTTTTCAAAAGAATATTAAATGTGAAATCAGTTGGAATTAACAGAATCAGATCCGATCAAGGAACTGAATTCATCAATCAAATTCTTTCAAATTTTTTTGGAAAATACTAGAATTAAGCACGAGCTCTCAGCAGCTAGAACTCCTCAGCAAAATGGTGTAGCTGAGAGGAGAAATCGAACGCTTAAAGAAGCTGCTAGAACGATGCTTGCTGATTCGGGTATTTCTCAAAGGTTTTGGGCAGAGGCAGTAAACACTGCGTGCTATACTCAGAACAGATCAATGATTAACAAGAATCATTTGAAAACACCTTATGAGATCTGGCATGGATGTAAAAGTGTGGTTTCCTACTTCAAAATATTCGGCTGCAGATGTTTTATTCTTTACAATGGCAAAAAATCATTTAAAAGCTTTTGATGCTAAATCTGCAGATTGGATATTTTTAGGATATTCGTCAGTTAGCAAAGCGTATAGAGTCTTTAACAAGAGCACTCTAAATGTAGAAGAGTCTATACATGTTGTTTTTGATGAAACTGTTCTAACTCATAAGACAACTGATCCAGTTGAGCTAGTTGATAGATTTACCGATATCAGTTTGGAGGACGATCATGAAGAATAAAATCATATCAATCGTAACATCCTTCAAACACCAGAACCTGAAACGGTAGATCAATCAGTTGAACAGGAAGTAGTTCCTGAAAATCAGTTGGAAGAGGAATGAAATGACATTCAGTTACCAACTGAAATAACTCCAACTGAAACTGAAGAAAACAACCAGCTACAAACTGAAGCAGCTGCTGACTGGGATACAACAAACGCTGAACTCAGATGGAAGAAATCACATCCTCCAGAACTGGTGATAGGTAACCCATCTGATCCGGTAAGAACAAGAAATCAAATGCTCAATCTATTTATTCATTCAGCTTTTGTATCGCAATTGGAACCAAAGAAAACTGATGAAGCTCTTGCTTATCCAAACTAGACAAATGCAATGCAAGAAGAGCTAAATCATTTTACCCATAACAATGTCTGGAACCTAGTTCCAAGACCAGTTTAAAAAACCGTTATAGGTACAAAATGGGTGTACATTATTAAACTGAACGAAGATTGTTTAATTGTGCGCAGCAAGGCGAGACTGGTAGCACAAGGATATAGGAAAGAAGAAAGAATTGATTACAATGAAACATATGCACCTATTGCAAGACTGGAAGCTATCAGAATATTCCTTGCCTACGCTTCATTCAAAAATTTCAAAGTCTACCAGATGGATGTAAAAAGCGCATTCCTAAATTACCAATTACAAGAGGAAGTTTACGTTGAACAACCTCCAGGTTTTGTCAATCATCACTTCTCTGATCATGTCTACCATTTAAACAAAGCCTTTTATGGTCTTAAACAAGCTCCAAGAGCTTGGTATGAAACTCTTTCAAAATTTCTAACTGATCATGATTTTTCTGTTGGATCAGTTGATAATACATTGTTCAAATTTTCAAAAAATGATCACATTTTACTTGTTCAAATTTATGTTGATGACATCATATTTGGGTCAACTAACCCCAAATTATGCGAGAAATTTGCTAAGTTGATGCAGGAGAAATTTAAAATGAGCATGATGGGTGAACTGACATTCTTTCTTGGACTACAAGTGAAGCAACTGGAGGCAGGCACTTTCATCAGTCAAACTAAATACACGAAAGAATTGCTGAAGAAATTTGGCATGGAATCGTGTTCAGTTGCAAGTACTCCCATGAGCTTATCAGTAAAACTGGACACTGATCTAGGGGGAATATCACTTGAGACGACGCTTTACAGAGGTTTAATAGGTTCATTACTGTACCTAACTGCTAGTCGTCCTGATATTGTATTTGCTGTCTGTATGTGTGTTAGATTTCAGACGAATCCTATGCAATCACATTTTTCAACTGCCAAGCGTATTTTCGAAATATCTTAAGGGCACACAAAATGTTGGGTTATGGTATTCTAAGGACTCATCTTTCAATTTAGTTGGATATTCAGATGCAGATTATGCAGTATGTAGGCTTGATAGTAATAGTACAAGTGGATCATGTGAGTTTCTAGGAGACAGACAGATCTCTTGGTTCAGCAAGAAGCAAACATCCATAGCAACTTCCACAAATGAAGCAGAATACCTTGCTGTTGGAAGCTGCTGTGCTCAACTGCTCTGGGTTCAGCAACAATTGAGAGATTATGGAGTTGATGCTAAATAATCGCCCATATTCTGCGATAATACAAGTACTATTGCTATTAACTACAATGCAGTTCTTCACTCCAGGACCAAGCATATAGATGTCAGACATCACTTCATCAGAGATCAAGCCTTGAAGAAGGACATCAGACTGGAATACGTCTCAACTGAACAACAAGCAGCTGATATCTTCACCAAACCATTGCCCGAGACTAAGTTTTCTCATTTTCGCAATATACTTGAATTAATTGATTTATCCTAATCAGTTTTGCTATTGTTATATTAACTGTTAATTTGACAGTTCTATTGTCATGAATTGTTCATTCAGTTAGTCTCTCATCCATTTGAATCTCAACTGATGTCAGTTAATCATCAATCTGAAAAATTTCTCTTCATTTATTTGTTCAGTTAGTGATTTACTTGTCTACTAATGAGATTTAGTAATGCAGGAAAATAAAAGACATAGATAAACTGAAATATCATTGCATTCACTTAAAGAAATTAGTGTGAATTGCATCATACAATTCTTCCTGAACAAAATCTCTCCACTTAGCCATCCACTGTCTTATATCTCCAGTGGAAGTCTTGAGGAAGCTGTCAGACTCAGCTACGAGCTCTAGTATTCTCCTTTCCTTGTAGAGCATCAGCTCGTAGATATGGCCTGGTTCGAAAATGTTCACCGTATAAGCAACATGCAAGCGATCCCGGTACTTTTCCAGTTTTACCACCAGGACGGGGGTAGTAGCCATCTCATTCTCCCAAAGAAACTGGAGTCCCTGCAGCTCTTCCCAGTAGCGAAGGATTTGATGGAAGACTTCATCTTCCATCTCAACCTTTTGTTTCTCCAAAGCTACACTCATAAACTCTTCAGCCATGTCTGGAGCCTTTGAACTACTTGCACCTGTCATTTTAGTTGCTGAATATTATTTGCAGTTATGATTAAAACTAACTGAGCTACTCTTATTTATAGCCCAGGGTTAAGGAAGATGAAGGACAAGTCATTACAAAAGACGATTAACCTTCTAAGCATAAGATTTAATTTAATTCGTCTCACTTAAAGTTCTCGTAATTTCTTTTATGCATTTATTAAGGGGGAATATTGGTTTAACAAGTTAACTGAGAAGACATAGTTAGTAAATCCTCAACTGAAATGAGAAAGTTTTACAACTGATCGTTCAGCTGATGATTTCACTAATCTTCTCACGTAAGTTAACCAGTTAACCATTGCTATATTCCAAATCAAGAGACGTGACTGATTATCAAGCATTAAATACTATCTTCCATCCAATGACAGGTTGAAACGTGGACCCCTTTAATCCACATATTCCTAACACGCTTGCAGTACACGTACACACATTTTTGAATTCAAAATTTCGTGGACTGACACGTGTCCAATAATTCGAACAGTCACGTACATTAGTACTTTACCCGCTCCATTTCAGCTCTTCTTCCTTACGCTTACAACAAATTTTCAGAGAAAAAGCAAAATCAAGCCTTCTTTTTCGCAAGAAATTATTCACGACAAATGGCAAATCAAACTCCCGCACATATGCTGAATGCAATGGCGTTTAACTTTGGATCAGTCCTAAGAGTTGGAGAAGCCGATATCAAAAACGTATTTCTAAAGCTGGAATCAGTAGGACTAAGAACGTTTTTGTGGCAATCGTCTCAAGATATATACCCAAAGGAACTCCAAGAATTTTACTCCACTGGAAAAATCACCTCTTATGGAAACATCGCTTCTACTATCAATGGTCAGTTGTTGACCATTTCTGAAGATTCTCGCTAACTTCTGATGGAATGGCACATCTTGCTGAGGTGAAAGCATCTAACGTTGAAGAGATGCAAACACTTCTCTCCGCTGATGGATTGAAAATCAAGGTTTTCGATCCAAAGAAGGAACTAAAGCATGAAGTTCAGTTGTTGGCCGATATTGTGGCCAAAGGGCTTTTGGCAAAGGCAGGATCCTTTGCTGCCCTTACGTTGGAGAAATTTCAAGCCATCTCTGTCATCATGGCTGAACGAAGACTCAACTGGAAGCATCTTATTTTCAATATTTTAAAGAATATGCTCCAGTCCACCAAGCAGTCCAATGGATTTGCTGTTCAGAAAGAACATCAAAGTTTAAGGTTTTCAATGTCAAAAATGTTCAGCCGCCGAAAACCAAACTGGACATCTCTCCTGATCAGTTTTTAAAGATCAAGAAGGAGATTGGCACTCAGCAAGCTGCTCCCAATTCAGTGAAAAAGACCAAGACTCTAGCTCAACTGAAGTCTACAAAGAGGAAACTGATCATCAGTGGATCAGATTCTGAGGAAACACCATTTCAACTGATCACCAAAAAGCAACGAACTCAGAAGACAAAGCCAGTGGCTTCGTTGATTCTATCCCTGCTGAAAGACTAAAGTCCTCAGATGCTCAACAGCCTATTCAGGCTGTTCCTTTGAAAGCAATTCCAGCTGATGAGAAGAACAAATCAGCAAAAGCTGCAGCCCCTTTAATCCAAATCACACGACCTTCAAATCTTGCTCTTGCTCGACCCAAGGGAATCGTTATTCAGGAAAGAATGGACGCTACTCTCTCTGGACTGAACATTCCACATATTCTCACTGATAAGAAAGGAAAGGGCAAGATGATAGAAAAACCAAGGCCCTCAAATGCCATTCAAACTCACATTGACCTCATATGGGAATAGGTCAATGCCTTTGCTGTCTCGAAGATGAAAATTTTTGAAACTTGGACGAGGTTTAGAACACATAATTTTGCCAAGCAGCTGAAGAAGAAGCCAAATCTGAACACATTCATCAAAATGGAGGCAACTGTTCTAAGAATGGTCAAGGCTGCTACGATAGTTGAGGCATTAGGGCGAAAAAATTATTTCTTTGATCAAATCATAGCCAAAAAGTTGGGTCAACTGATCGGGAAATTGAAAGCCAACTATATTCCCACAAATCCAACTGCCTACAATGATCGAGCTGTGCTCACAAGCTGGAAAGTGATCTTATGGGTCTGCAATCCCAGATAAAATTTTGGGAGATGGATCAGGAATTGGTTAATCATGAAGGAACTTCGGTAGACGAAGAAGATGATTCGCCCTCTCAACCCAGAGAGCCATCCCCTGAAAAAGTTGTTGCTACAACTGAAGAGACATTTCAGGATGTGCCTCAATCTACTACTGTTGATCATCAAATATACTCAGAAGCTGACTTGACACTTGCTAATAATGATGAAATTATTCAGTCAGTGGTAGAAGAATTTCAAGCAAATGCGCCTTCAGCAGAATCAGTTGACATCCCAACTGATCAAGCAGTTCCTGAATCTCTTATCCCTGCTTCTGCTGAACAAGAGGCTCAAACTGATGTACCCGTTCAATCACACGTTGAGCCAACTGAAATCAATGTTGTCACTGAGGAAGCTCAGTTTCATGTTGAAGAATCGCAGAAAGACTCAGTTGACCAACAGTCAGAACCATCAGTCACTGACCCGCCAACTGAAACTACAACAGATACACAACTGAATCAGCAGGGCAACCCATCTACTGACCCTATTCCATCTTTTTCCCCTCCAGTCCAACAAGAAGTAAATATGGAAGATGTGCCAGAGCTGACAACGGAGGTTACAGAGGTTTCTGTCCAAACTTTGGTTATATTTGATCAATCATCCAAGGAACAAAAACCAGGGCCATCTGGACCCGTATCACCTCCTCCACCTTCAGACGTGGATTTGGTCCTTGAAGAAATTCATGACATACAACTCAACATGTCCAAAATTATACAAGAAATCAAGCAAATTCAAAACACACAGCTTTCTCATTCTCTGAAGTTGAACTCCTCCAGTGAATTTAATTCAGATAAACTGAAATCTATTCAAACAGCTGTGACTTCCATCACCTTTGCAATCGACGAGCTCAAGAAGAATAGAGGCATAGCTGAAAGTCTTTCTGTTACTCAAGGCTCAATCCGCAAGAGAGTTGAATCCATGGAACTATCTGTTTCAAAGAAGATCGACCTGCTACAAACTACTGTATTGACTGATGTTAAAGACATTGCAGTTGATGTTAGGATGCTTTCTCTCAAGGTCGATGTTCTTGACAAAAAGGGGGAAGCAGCTACGTCAATGGAATAAGAGAGGATACAGTTGAATAGAAAAGACATTCTTTTATCAGTTATTACTTGAAGATTATTTGTTTTCTTTGTACGAATCTGTACATTAGAAATTATTTATCTACAAAGATTCTTTATTCAAAAGATCAGCTTATTGTATTCTGAGTTTTTTCAATCACCAAAAAGGGGGAAATTGTTGGAAACTAATTTTCAGTGATTTGACAAACTAATCTAAGCTTCGAAACGTATAACTGATCAAAGGAAACGAAGCAACGAGCTGAAGACTAATGCGTACCAGCTATGAATTATACACGTCATTAGCTGAAGAAGCTTTATAACTGACTGATCAGTTGGGAACTGATTAGTTGAAACAAATCAATTATGAGTTTTCCTACAATGTATCTTTCAGCTGATCGCTCAACCGTACATGTCATCAGTTGAGAACGACAACCGACAAATAGTACAAATAGACTGCAACTAGTAGTGGGACGCCACATTTCATAGATTACAGTATACGAATGTCAGAAGATATCGACGTGCCAATCAACGGGTATAAAGATTCAAATGATATTTAATATTACCGTTGAGAGGGAAGCATATAAATAGGTGAAGAGGGCAGCTCAAAATAGATCACACAAACTACTATTCTATTCAAGCTTGCTGTTACTCTGCTAAAATCACAACTCGCATTCAGATATCACAGCTCACTTTTATCAGATTTATCAGTAGCAATCAAGGCTACCTTACGAGCTTGTTAGCATTTTGAGATATTCGTTAAAGATCCATTCAGTTGTGTTATACTATAAAAGTTTTGTTAACTAAGAGTTTCAGTTTTGCAGTGTTAAGTCAAATTGAAGTGGGTTAGTACAACGTTTGTATTTGATCAAAGTCTTTTAGTGAAAATCCTATCCTTGTGATAGAAGGGGTGACGTATGAGTTATTCTATTCTCCAAACATCCAGAAACATATCGCGTGTTTTTCGTATTCAGTTATTTTGAGTTATTCTATCTTTCAGTCAGTTCACTTCCGCAACTTTATTTCAGTTGAACTTATTGTTATCGACTAACGAGATACCGAGTGTCAGTTTGTAACGAAACTGTACCCATTATTCGGAAATAATTTAAAAATCACTGAGTGTTTATTCAACCCCCCCCCCCCCCCCCCCCCCAAACACTTATCACCTTATTAACCGATCCTTCCAAAAACAGAAGCTAAACAGGAAACTCACATTAATGAAATAACCCTGGGAATTTCTGCCTCATATCTGATTCAGTTTCCCAAGTAGCTTCTTCAATGCCATGACGACTCCACTGGACTTTCACAAGCAAAATAGTCTTCATTATGATCTGTTTTTCTTACGATCAAGAATCTGAATCGGTTTCTCAAAATAACTCAGAGTTTCATCCAGTTCAGCCTCGTCTGGCTAAGGAATATGAGATGCATCAGGAAGATACTTCCTTAATAAAGATACATGAAAGACATCATGTATTCCAGATAAAGACGGAGGTAATGCGAGTCGATAGGCACGATCATCTATCTTCTCGAGAATCTCATAAGGACCAATGTAACGTGGAGACAACTTCCCTTTCTTGTCGAATCTGACAATGCAAATCTTCTTAAATACTCTCTCTCATGCCTCAAATACTAGAGGTCGACGACGAAAATTGGCATATTTGGCATGTCTGTCTTGAGCAGTCTTCATTCTCTTCTGAATCAACTTTACTTTCTCTGTCATCTCTCGAATCATATCAGGTCCAATCTCAGGTACCTCGGAGATATCATCCCAATAAAGAGAGGATCTGCACTTCTTTCCATACAACGCTTCAAACGGAGCCATCTCTATACTCGTATGATAGCTGTTCTTGTAGGAAAACTCACAAAGTGACAAAGAATCTTGCCAACTAGTGCCAAAATCTAACACTACAGCTCTAAGCGTATCCTCCAATGTTTGGATAGTCCGCTCTGACTGTCCGTCAGTCTGAGGATGATATGCGGTACTTAGATGTAATTTCGTACCTAGAGCTTGCTGCAAACTGTGCCAAAAGTGCGAAGTAAACCGAGGATCACGCTCTGATACGATCGACTTCGGCGCTCCGTGCAATCTGACCACTTCTCTGACATAACTCTCTGTCATCTAGACATGTCTGTACGTTCTTGTATGGAATAAAACATGTTGATTTGGTTAATCTGTCGATCAAGATCCAAATCGCATCACAACCTCGGGAGGAACGTGGTAGCTTCGTCACAAAATCCATGGATATATGATCCCATTTCCATTCAGGAATGGATAATCTGTGCAACAGACCTCTTGGTTTCTTTCTTTCTGCTTTTAGCTGTTGGCAGTTCAGACATTTGGATACAAACTCCGCAATATCTGCTTTCATTTGTTTCCACCAGAACGGTCTTTTCAAATCATTGTACATCTTTCTGCCACCAGGATGAATACTGAATCTACTGCTATGCACTTCTGACAATATCTGTCGTTTCAAATCTGAAACATCTGGCACAAAAAGACGATTATTCACATATAATACACTATCATGAATCTGATACTCGGATTTATGCCGTGCTCCGACCATCAAAATCGAGTTCTGCACATTCTGATCAACTTTCTGAGCTTCTTTAATTCTCATAATCAGCTCTGGTTCAACTTGAATGGCATAGAGTCTCAGCGGTTTACAATATGTTTCAAATACTAATCCAGAAAGACAGCAATCTTCAATAAAATTTGAAACACCAATCGTCGATAAGGATAATATTCATACCTTTCGACTCAGTGCATCAGCTGCTGCATTAGATTTTCCCGGATGATATTTGATTTCACAATCAAAATCTTTCAATATATCAAGCCATCTTCGTTGCCTCATATTCAATTCGGACTGTGAAAACAGATATTTCAGAATCTTGTGATCAGAATAAATATCAAATTTCTCACCATAAAGGTAGTGTCGCCAAATCTTTAGTGCAAAGACGATGGCAGCCAATTCAAGATCATGAATCGAGTATCGAGTCTCATGTGGCTTCAATTGTCTTGAGGCATACGCAATTACATGTTCTCGCTGCATCAAAACACATCCCAATCCTCTGTGAAAAGCATCGCAATAAACAACAAAGTAACCAGTACCTGATGGAATAGTCAGGACCGGAGCACTGGTCAATCTCTTCTTCAATTCTAGAAAACGGGCTTCACACTCCTCTGACCATGCAAACGGTGCATTCTTCTGAGTCAGCTGAGTAATCGTCTTAGAAATACTGGAGAAATATTTAATGAATCGACGATAATACCCTGCTAAACCCATAAAACTGCGTATCTCTGGCACAGATGTCGGTCTAGGCCAATTGATCGCAGCCTCAACATTGCTAGGATCGACAGAAATGCCATCTCCAGATATAATGTGTCCCAAAAACACAGCTTGTCTCAGCGAAAATTCACATTTCGAAAGCTTGGCATACAGTTTCTCAGCCCTCAGAGTTTTCAATACAACTCTCAAATGTTTAGCATGATCAGTCAAATTCTTTGAATATATCAGAATATCATCAATAAAAATAATCACAAAATCATCAAGGTACTTCTGAAATACACCGTTCATCAAACCCATAAATACAGCTGGAGCATTTGTTAAACCAAACGGCATGACTATAAACTCGTAATGGCCATACCTGGTTCTGAAAGCTGTCTTCGGTATATCAGAATCTCTGACTCTCAGCTGATGATATGCAGATATCAGATCGATCTTGCAATACACAGAAGAACCCTGTAACCGATCAAATAAATCATCGATACGAGGCAAAGGGTGTTTATTCTTTACCGTAGCCTTGTTCAGTTGTCGATAGTCCATGCAGAGTCTAATTGAACCATCTTTCTTTCTAACAAACAGCACTGGAGCACCCCAAGGAGAAACACTCGGTCTGATGTAACCCTTGGCCAATAAATCTTCCAACTGATCTTTCAATTCTTTCAATTCAATCGTTGCCATTCTGTATGGAGTTTTCAAAATATGAACCGTACCTCGTACCAATTCAATGATGAAGTCTATCTCTCGAACTACAGGCAAACCCAAAATCTCATCTAGGAACACATCAGCAAACTCACATACCACTGGCAGGTCTGCCAATGATGGGCTCGACTTCAGTACATCTACTGAATACACAAGGAATCCCTCTGCTCCTTTCTGTAATAATCGAGTCATAGATAATGCAGATATCAAAGGAATTCTAGATCTAGAACCCTTACCGTAAAATTTCCATTCATCAGCTATTTAAGGTCTGAATCTCACAATCTTCTGGAAACAATCTACGGTAGCTCCGTACTTGTTCGGTCAGCATATCAATACCAATAATGCAGTCAAAATCAGACAAACCAAGTACAATACAGTCTAATTCAATCTCATGCCCGTCATACTGTAGCATACAATGTATAACAGAATTTACTGATATCAAACCTTCTCCCCAAAGGTGAAGAGACAGATATTATAGCAAATAATGACTCAATAGGCAATGCATGTATCAATTCAAATCGTTCAGAAATAAAAGTATGGTAGGCACCCATATCAATCAATACATAAGCAGGGTAACCACAAATAGAATAGTTACCTGCAACAACATCATCTTGTGCTTCCTGGGCCTGTTCTTCAGTCAAAGCAAATACTCTGGCCTGTTGTCTAGGAGGCTGGCTAACAGTCTAGCTTCCTCTTGGCCTCGGCTGTGACTGAGTAGGTGCTGGCTTGAAAGAGTGAACATCAGATGATCGTCTATCAGGCTGTGCCACTGATCCAGATGATTCTGCTACCTGGGATCTTTTGGAACCTCGCTGTGGACAAACTCTAGCAAAGTGTCCCTGCTGTCTACAGATATTGCAACTACCAAACACTCCTTGGCATTGCTCTGTGGGATGTCTCCCTCTGCAAGTTCTGCAATAAGCCCCTGTATAACTCTGGCTCTGTCGTGAACCACTGGAGCTAGATGAACTGCTACTAGACTTCTTAAACTGTTTCCCTCTGGCTTTCAAATATTCTTTCTTTCCACCACTGCTGCTGCTATCAAATATGGGAGGTGGTTGGTGGAATTGAGTAGAAGGTTGTTGCTGTTTCGGTGCTGGAGCGACATAAGAAGCTTCCTTCTGCCTAATCAGGCCTGCTTCTGCCCCTTTTGCTCTGTTCAAAGCTTCAACAAAATTATTCGGTCTTCCAATGTTCACCAATGTAAAGATCTCAGGATTCATCCCGTTGATAAACTAATCAGCAAAAGCTTCATCATTCTCAGCAACGTGTGGAGCAAAACGCAGCAAGGTAGAGAACTTGGCCACATATTCTTAAATGTTCAGTTGACCCTGTCTCAGATTAGCAAACTATGCATCCTTGTGTTTCCTGTACGATACTGGGAAAAATCTTTGGTAAAACTCAGGTCTTAAAGATGTTCCAAGTAATCACTGTACCTCGATCCTCCAAAGCTCTCTTTGTTGTGAGCCATCAATTCTTTGAAACGTCATGCAACTGGTGCCCAATCAATCTGACTCTTCGTTCATCTTT
Source organism: Primulina eburnea (assembly GCF_022965805.1). Classification (NCBI taxonomy): domain Eukaryota; kingdom Viridiplantae; phylum Streptophyta; class Magnoliopsida; order Lamiales; family Gesneriaceae; genus Primulina; species Primulina eburnea. The sequence continues at coordinate 19,024,205 of NC_133107.1, forward strand.
ATAATCCAATGAATCAAACAACATCTCAATATCATCAATCCAGCTCTCACAATCAACCGACGTCTCAGTTCCTTCAAAGTCGGCGGTTTAAACGACTGAAATATCTTCAGTAGTTTTTCCATCGGTGTTGCTGTGACATCCATCAGATTAGCTGAGGTACTACCCTATTCTGGGACTCTTCGAGGAGGCATATCTGATATCAAAAGGGTTAGTAATCAAATCTTTCTCAGTCCTACTCTGATCATCTTACCTCTGATCAAGAATCGGTTCTGATTCATTCTCAATAATACACATTTCCAATCAAATCAGATAATCAGGTAAACATGTATTAAAGCGTTAAAACACGCGGTAATGCTAGCATACCATTTATGTAACTCAACATCATAATCAATCGCATGCTAGCATCACAAAAGCAAGAAATAAAACTCAATCTACCCCCGCTCACTCTCTTCTATCTCAGTCTAAGGAACCTACTGCTCTGATACCACCTGCTGTGGGGACCCGAACGCTAATTCATTTCTTAATTGTCTTTGGGACTAAATCGATCAATTAAATAAATTGGGTCTAAATTTAAAAAAAAAAATACATAAGTGCGGAACATATGATAATCCATTTTATATAAATATCAAGACTGAAGTACAAGTCTTGTACAACATACATTCATATCAAACTAAGGTTCAACCACTACATATCTAGTGCTGAAACTAATTCTAATTCTGGGTGCGGATCTCCACGCTAAACTTGATCTCTCATCCTCTTCTCGACTCTGATCCTGTCCCACATGTTGTCATGCACACATACAAACCCATCAACAGCTGGATAACTCCGGTGAGAATATAATTCACAGTATAAACCAAGTATACATGCATTTCATATAAACAGATACAAAAGCATATGACAATTATCAATAACATGTATCAAATCTGAAAACATGAAACAATATAAACTGTAAATCAAACTCTTTTACTCTTAATCTCTGACTCGACTCTGATCTAATCTAGGGATCCCGGTTCTCCGACGTTGGCACATTATATTGAATATCTGCAATAGAAGTCGATCTACTCCTAAACATACCAATATAAACCAAACATCCAATGTCTTGCCACCTCTACCGAAAACTTGTCACCTCTGTCAATGACTCATTCTAAATATCTATCTTCTATTCTCTACTTTTCTATAAATCAATAGAATAAGCATTCACATTCATGAAATACAAATGTATTAAAACAATAACAAACTAGTATGTGGTTTTAGGAAACTCAAGTTAAATCTAACTCGAGTCGTATCTCCCGGTTAACATTGATTTATATCTTTCTTTTGTTGATCTGACGAAGTCGAAGTCTTTAATTCGAAGCTATCAATTACTCAATCTGGCAATGATATTTGTATATACTGTATCAATATAAAACTCAAACTAAAACATCTCAATCTTATCAAATTCTGACGGCATAACAGTACAATCTCGATATATCTCAATAACTCAATATCAACAGATATAAATCATAACTCATAATCAATCAACAACACCATCTGATACCAAATCTGTATAATATTAATCAATTTCAATCTGAAAATCATAACAATTGTATATGGTATTCGTTCTTCAATCTGGTTTCGATTATAGGTTTACCAATATCTTGAGAGTGCATAATATAGATCAAATCATAATTCCTCCGATACATAAATTTCGAACCATATAGAAAATCAATAAAACTTACGTCCGTGTGAAGCTGTTGACAGGAGAAACACAGTACTGAACTCAGATAAAAAATCAGATTTGCGGATCTTGCACAATCGCAAATCTAAGCTATGAAGAACACTTTGAGAATTCTTCCACCGAGGTCTCGGTTTCTGCTGGAAATACTGAAGGAATGAAAACTTGTTATATATATCATGCATTCCTTAGCCATGTGGCATCCTTTTTTAAGCAGCACGTCTCGGGCATATGCGCGACCCTCCATGGTGCATATGCGCGAGACCTACTGGTCTAGGCATTCTTAAAATTCCTCAGCTCGCGCATATGCGCGCCCTCTCTTCGCACATATGCGCGAGACCTACTGTCTCCACATGATTCAAGTTCACCAACTCGCGCATATGTGCGAGGTCTTCTGCCTCACTTTTCCGCGCATGTGCGCGATACCTACTGGATTTCATGCTTACAATGCTCATAATTCCTCAATTCTTGTCTCGGCGCGGTCCTTCTATAATCACATTAATTATCAATCAATAATCTCAGATTAACAATTAAAATCTCGGGCATTACAATCCAGGACCTTCATCCTTCTCTGAGGGAGGACTAGTTGCTGCCCATAAAAGAGTGGCAACTCTGAGGAGGTATCGGCGACGTCTTCACGTCGATGATAATGTAGATATCTTCACTGATGAAGGTGTTTCTCTTCTGCTTCTCCTCAAGGAGCGGAAGATTCTGAAAAGGATCGCCTTCTCAGAAGACTTCCTAAGGACCTCCACCAGAGGAATGAATAACCATGTGGTTGTCCTCCTAGAGGTTCGCAGTGAAACAATAAATCACCCATGTACGCTCTGTTTTTAATAAATAAACTTTTATTAAGTTTATTGTTGTCTTTCTCTTACTGCTTTTTATTTACTGCATACAAACTGGTGACAACTGAGTAAATAACAAGACAATAAAATAAAGAGAATAATATTAAGAAAAATCAATTAAGCCAAGAATATTTCAAAAGTAAGAAAACTTAGTCTCAGGAAGTGGCTTAGTGAAGATGTCAGCAGCTTGTTGTTCAGTAGAAATGTACTCCAGTTTTGTTTCTTTCTTTAAAGCACGATCTCTGATGAAGTGATGTCCGACATCGATATGTTTGGTCCAGGAGTGAAGAACTTGATTGTATGTAATCACAATTGTGCTTGTATTATCACAAAATATTGGTGATTCTTTTGCAATGACTTCATAGTATTTCAGTTGTTGCTGAATCAAGAGCAGTTGAGCGCAACAGCTTCCAGCAGCAATATATTCTGCTTCAGGTTTGGAAGTTACTATGGATGTTTGCTTCTTGCTAAATCATTAAATCAGTCTGTCTCCTAGAAATGATATGATCCACTAGTGCTTTTACGATCAAGCTTACATCCTGCATAATCTTCATCTGAATATCCAATTAAATTGAAAGCTTGGTCTTTAGTATATCATAAGCCCACATTTTTTGTTCCTTTAAGATATTTCAATATGCGTTTGGCAGATAAATAATGCGATTGCTTATGATCAGCTTGAAATCTGGCACACATGCAAACAACAAACATAGTATCAAGGACAACTAGCAGTTAGGTATAATAAAGAGTCTATTAACCCTCTGTAAAGTGCGGTCTCAACTGATAATCCCCCTTCATCTTTATCTAATTTAATCGATGAGCTCATGGGAGTATTTGCAGCAGAACATGTTTCCATGCCAAATTTCTTAAAGAGTTCCTTCGTGTAAATTTTTCTGACTGATAAAATACCAGCCTCTAGATGCTTCACTTGCAGTCAAAGAAAGAATGTCAGTTCACCCATCATGCTCACGAACTTTTTCTTTCTAACCTAATTTGTCGTTAGTTGACCCAAAAATAATATGATCAACATATATTTGCCAAGTAAAATATGATCATTCTTTGAAAATTTGTTTAGGAATGCACTCTCTCACATAATTTGGGGTTAGTTGACCCAAAACTCCCTTTATTGCGCACAAATGAACCATCTTCGTTCAGTTTGTTTCTGTACACCAACTTTGTACCTATAATAGTTTTAGAATCTGGTCTTGGAACTAAGTTCCAGACATTGTTATGGGTAAACTGATGCAGCTCTTCTTGCATAGCATTTATCTAGTTAGGATCAGCAAGAGCTTCATCCGTTTTTTCCGGTTCCAGTTGGGAAACGAAAGCTGAATGAATAAATACATTAATCATTTGATTTCGAGTTCTTACTAGATCAGATGGGTTACCTATCACCAATTCTGGTGGATGAGATTTCTTCCATCTGTATTCAGCTTTTTTTGCATCAATCTCAGCAACTGTTTCTGTTGGAAACTGAGTATTCTCTTCATTTTCAGTTGTGCCTGCTTCAGTTGGTATTTGAATATTTTCATTTAGCTATACCAACTGATTATTTGGAACAATTTCTGTTCAAATGATTGATCCAGAACTTCTGGTTCTGGTTTTTGAAGGATATTTTGATTGTGATTTTCTTCTTCACTGTCATTTTCCAAACTTATATCTGTGAAGCGATCAACTAGCTCAAATGGATCAGTTGGCTTATTAGTTAGTACAGATTCATCAAACACAACATGAATTGATTCATCTACATTCAACATGCATTTGTTAAATACTCGATAAGCTTTACTAACTAATGAATAACAAAGAAATATTCTCTCGGTAGATTTAGCATCAAAAGCTTTTAAATGATTTTTCCCATTATCGTGAATAAAAAATCTGCGATCAAATATTTTGAAATAAGAAACCACACATTTACGTCCATGCCAGATCTCATATGGCGTTTTCAGATAGTTTTTTTTAATCATTGATCTGTTCTGATTGTAACATACAGTTTTTACTGCTTCTGCCCAAAAACTTTGAGAAATACCAGAATCAGCAAGCATTATTCTAGCAGCTTCTTTAAGGTCCGGTTTCTTCTCTCACCTAAACTATTTTGCTGAGGTGTTCTAGCTGCTGAGAGCTCATGCTTGATCCCTGTATTTTCTAAAAATTTTGAAAGATTTTGATTGATGAATTCATTTCCTCGATCAGATCTTATTCTATCAATTCCAACTGATTTTTCATTTGATAATCTTTTGAAAAGCTTAATCAGATGTGCAGCAGTTTGGTCTTTAGATTTTAGAAAGATAACCCAAGTAAATCTTGAAAAATCATCAACAATCACTAAGGTGTATTTCATTCTCCCTAAACTCACGACTAGTATTGGGCCAAAAATATCCATATGATGCAGTTCTAAGCATCTGGAGGATGATATACTCCCCTTGTTTTAAATTATGATCTTACTTGCTTACCAAACTGATATGCTAAACAAATTTTATCCTTTGAAAAATATATTTTGGACAAACCAGTTACAAGATCATGGTTACTCAGATAAGAAATTGACTTAAAGTTTATGTGGTTCAACCTTTTATGCCATAACCAGTTCTAGGGGTGATCAATTTTTTTATTAACCTGCCCGAACCGAATTGCACCGCACCGTTTTTCATAATATTTTATAAAAACCGCGATTAAAAATATTCATAAACCGCACCGATTGCCAGTTAAAAATATTAATCATAAACCAGTTCTTAGAAAATTTTGAAGATGTAAAACAAACTGGTGCATTAGATTGATCAGTCCAACTGACTTTGTAAGTATTTCCACAACGATTGCCAGTTAAAATGATCTCATTAGTTGAATTTTTAACTGAGCAAGTGTGTATGTTGAACTGAACTGAGAAATTTTTGTCGCATAACTGACTGATGCTAATCAAGTTATACTTCAAATTTTCAACTAGTAAGACATCTTTGATAGTAAAGCTACCATGAATAAGCTTACCCTTACCCACAGTTTTATGTTTAGAGTTGTCTCCAAAACTGATGTTTGGACCAGTGTATTTGATTAGTTGGGATAGCAAATTTGCATTCCATGTCATATGTCGCGAGCATACACTGTCCAGATACCAGATTGATTCTTTGTTTCTACCTGTCACCAGCAATCTCAAACAATGAATAATTTTGGTACCCATATCTATTTGGGCCCTAAACTGATTAGTCCTTTAGGAACCCAGACTTGGATCAGTCTGACTGACTTTCCAGTTGATGTGTTCAAAATGATTTTTCCCGACTTGTGTGTACTTGGTGTGTTGTGTGCAAAGGAGGCAATATGCGCTTTAGACTTGTTCAACTGGTTGTCAGCCGATAACTTTTCTGAACTGGTTTACAGTTGTGGTAATTAGAATAGCCATTTTGAGAAATCAGGTGTTTATTGTTGAACCTTTTAGATTGCCAGCTACGCGAATCAGTTGAAGTTTTAGGGCTATAACCAATTCCACACCATTTAGCCTTTTTCTTATTTTCAATATGTTGTTCAACTGGTCTACTCGACTCAGGTTGTTCTTGTACCACAACTAGTTTGAAAAAGTGAATATATTTCCCTTTGTCCATGTTCAGTTTTGGCTGAGTATCACTGGTAGAAGCTTCATCATGATTGCAAAAACTTAAACCAATTTAATCGGTGATTTATTTTTGCATATCTCGCATTTCAGCTAATGTAACTGATGATTTATTCCATGCTTGGATAAGATCAGTTTGCTTTGAATTCTCAATCGTTAACTGCTAAATCATAGATTGATTATTTCTTCTTTCAGCATTCAGCTCAGCAATCTTTCGTTTAAGACTCAACAGTTCAACTGATTTATCAGGTTAAATTTTGTTTGGGATCAGTTTGCTTTGCTTTGTCCTTATCAACTGAGAGAGCAAGCTTGTGATACTCGTTGACCATGTCATGTAATGTAGAAATAAGTTCATCACGTGTAAAGTCAGTTGAATTAAAATCGAATACATGTTCACTGGTTGATTCTAGTTTTGTGTCATTAGCCATCAGACACTTTACTTCCTCATCATCGCTTAAGTTGTTCAAGCTCTCAGATTCTGATTCATCGCTGTCAGATTCTGCCAATTTGGACTTACTTCCCTCAGCTAGAAGAACTTCATGTTTCTTTCTGAATGATATCTTATCTTCTTTGGTTCTTCTCCTATGCTCATGTGATTTCTTTCCCTTTTCAGCTGACAATCGATTATCCTTCTTTGGGTTAGAACATTCAGCAATGAAGTGTCTAGTTTTTCCACAGTTTTAGCAAGCATTTGATTCTTCTCTGGAGTTATTCTTTTGATAGCTTTGTTGGTAAGCACCTTGATTTCTCCTCATGAATTTTCCAAATTTCCTTACAAATAACGACATTGATTTATTGCATAGCTGATCAGCAGATTTCTCAACTGAACCTGTAGGTTCCACTTTATGAGCACTTAGAGCGGTAGTAGCTGCTGGCGTTGAAGGTTCTCCTTCCCTTGTTCGCAACTCGAATTCGTAGGCTTGTAGATCAGCAAATAAGTCATGAAGTTCGACCTTATTTAGGTCTTTTGATTCTCGCATGGCCATGACTTTAACATCCCATTCTTGGGAAGACCTCTTACTATTTTCAGTGCTACTTCTTTATTTGAGTACACATTTCCAAGTGAATTCAATTCGTTTATTATGCCACTGATTCTATCATCATATTCGTGCAGAGATTCTCCAAACTTTATTTTAATATTATCAAATTTTTGAACATCAACTAAGAGTTTATTATCTTTGGTTTGTTCATTGTCTTCGTAGAGCTGAATCAACTTATCCAAGATTTCTTTTCCAGTCTTTCACATCTTTATCTTGCTGAAAGTGATTTTATCCAGCGTTTTGTACAAGATGTCTTTTGCCACATTGTCAAAATTGGCTTTTCTTTTGTCTTCAACTGTCCATTCTTCTCTTGCTTCTCAATTCGGTTTGGAGCACCATCAGTTATTGCCACAACAATATTTGCTTTCAGTGTTATCATGGGTCCGTCAGTGATAACGTACCACATGTCATCATCTTGTGCAGCTAGATGAGCCTGCATTCTAATCTTCTAGTCATCGAACTCTTCTCTTGAGAACATTGGAATTTTGTTGAATGAAAACATGATGATCAGATTTTGTAGGTAGAAATATTCAGGAGTAAGATTCAACTGCTCTGATACCACTTGATAGGATCGGTTGGTATGTGAAAGAGTGCTTAGAAGAGGGGGAGGGGTTGAATAAACACTTGACAATTTTACCACTTTATCGAATAATGAGTTAGTTTAGTAATAAACTGAACTCGGGAATCTTGTTATGTCAATGTCAATTAGTTAACTAATGAAAGTGCGGAAATAAACTGAATGACAGATAGAATAAAGCTGAAAATAAGAGACACACGATTTGTGGATGTTAGGAGATTTCAAACACTTATACGTCACTCCTTCTATCTCAAAGATAAGATATTTACTCAAAGACTTTGATCTATACAATGATTTGTACAAACCCACTTCAGTTTGGACTTATCACTGCCAAGACTGAAACTCTTAGTATCAATTGTCACGCCCCGTATCCCAAGCGTTGGTGACATCCGGCATTGTTTAACAATTAAATTGAAAACAATAAAGCCTCGTATCAAATCAAACCAGTCTTTTTCATAAATAAAGTATTGTCTTACAATGACAATGAAATAAAATACATCAGAGTTTCAAATAGCGGAAACGAAAGGAAAGCAAAATCTTGAGTTCTGATCTTGATCTTCGATTCACCAACCCCAGAAAGCATCTTGCTCTTCTTCATTCAGTTGCTCCTCATTTTTATCTGAAATTTGTAAGGGGTGAGTGATTTGGGAAACACTCAGCAAGTGGGGGTCGATCGATTTCCAATGATACATATGGAACTTAATCTTTAAAACATTTATTTAACAAACTTTCAAATCTTATTACTTTAACTCATATAATAGAAACGAAACAAATATGAGACAGAGGTTATCAGATGATTCAGAGCAATTCAAAAACAGATCGATTCAGAACAGAACATATCAGAACAGACAGAACACTGTTACTCATCTCATTTCCATGGTCAAATTGCGCCCAATATGTTAGTCATCTAAGGGGTGAGGCCAGAACATGGTTTTCTACCCACCAATGGGGGCCAGAACAGAACATGGTTTTATACCCACCAATGGGGGCCAGACAGAACATGGTTTTATACCCACCAATGGGGGCCAGACAGATTACAATTCTCGTCCCATTTCAAATTCGAATCGTAACAGTGCAACAGAATTCAGAGGTAACAGACAGAACTATTCAAATTTTCAGATTTTAGAGTTTCAGACGGATTCAGCGGAATCAAAGAATTTCGAAGCATAGAATAAAACACATAATCGATCAAATTTTAAACAGAACAGATAGTATTTTTCGAAAAGGAAGACACACATACATGCATGTCATGATATACATATTCAAGTTTAAAAATACAAGCGAATATATATCAAAAGCCACTTACCTATTTCTTGTACGAAGCTTTCTCTTGAAAATTCGGCAGCACTTCGGCGCAATTCTAACAAATACTGTCTTCACTTCAGCAGCACCTCGACGCAAAAACTCTAACACTTGAATCGCACGAGTTCCTCCCTTTTTCTTTGAGTTTCGGCCGAGTGGTTTAGGGTGAGGGGGAAGAGCCGAAATTTTTGAGGCTTTGTGAGATGATTTTTGAAGTGCATTTTATGTGTGGTCTTGGGAGGTATTTATAGGAAGAAAAATGACCCTCCAACTAGCCATGGACAAAATCTTGAGCTCCAAGGAAGCCATAATTGTGGTCTTGATGTAGGTACAAAGTTCCATGCATGAAAATCAAAAATCCCATGCATTCCTCAAGTTCTAGATTAGTCATGAATGTGGCTCAAAATCTCATGCACTCCTTAAATGTCAACTTGATTTTCTAAAGAGTCATTTTTTACCTTATTAATGTGTCTTAACCTTTAGCTCATCCCTTAGCTTCTTCCTTGCTTATCTCAAAAGTTGATTCTTGCCCATTTAACTTGTCCAAGCCTTTAGCTCATCTTTTAGTTCCCTTTTTGGTCCGGTTAGGACAAGATTGGTTGAGCTGCTTTGAGCTGAAAGATCGAGTCCTTGAGCTGGGGTTTTACTCCTCCCGTGATAACTCCTCGATTGACGCAGTTAATTGCAGCTCGGCTTCCCGTTGAGCTAATCCCTGAGCTTTGAAGTTACATCCTCGAGTCAAGTTAGCTGAAAATCTAAGTTAATATACAAGTTATCTAGTTGGAACGAAAATTTTAGAGCTTAGTTTGAGTTAAACTTCAAGTTCATACTACTTACTCGATTTGCTTCGAATCGTAAAATCATGGGTTCTCACATCCCTCCCTCCTTATTGAATGTTTCGTCCTCGAAACTTGCATTAACTTGATCTTTCGAATAGTTGAGAGTATTGTGACCGCATCTCTTACTCGAGTTCCCAAGTTGCCTCTCTTTCAGTATGATTTGACCACTGTACCTTGACATAAGGTATTGTCCTGTGCCTCAATACTTGGTCTTTTGTGTCCACTATTCGAATAGGGACTTCTTCGTATTTGAGTTCTTCATTGAGGTTTCCCTCAATCATCAGTGGTACAACCTTGAATACATGATTCGGGTCTGGGACATACTTCCTCAGCTGTGAGATGTGGAAGACATTATGTATCCTGGACATATCAGGCGGTAAAGCTAGACGGTAGGCTAAGGTTCCGACCCTCTCCAGTATTTCGAACGGTCCTACATATCTCGGATTCAACTTTCCGGATTTACTGAACCGAAATACTCCTTTCATGGGAGAGACCTTAACGTAAGCTTTCTCACCAATTTCCAACTGTAAGGGTCTTCTCTTCAGATCGGCCCAGCATTTTTGCCTATCTTGGGCTGCCTTGAGTCTTTCCTTGATTGTTACTACTTTAACAACGGTTAGCTGAATGAGTTCTGGTCCGGTAACAGCTTTTTCTCCGACCTCGTCCCAATATAGGGGCGACCTACACCTTCTTCCATACAAAGCCTCATACGGAGCCATCTCAATGCTACTATGATAGCTGTTGTTATAAGCGAATTCGATCAGGGGTAACTGTTCACTCCAATTTCCAGAAAAATCCAGTGCACATGCCCTCAGCATATCTTCGAGGGTTTGAATTGTCCTTTCGGTCTGGCCATCAGTCTGGGGATGATAGGACGTGCTGAGAGTAACCTTGATTCCCATAGCCTTTTGGAAACTTTTCCAAAATCTTGATACAAATCTTGGATCTCTGTCAGACAGAATACTCGCTGGAATTCCATGTAGCCTCACTATGTTGTCCACATACAAAATGGCTAATTTATCCAAATTATAATTCATTCGTGCTGGCAAGAAATGAGCAGTCTTGGTCAATCTGTCAATGATCACCCAGATCCCATCGTGTCCCTGTCTTGATCGTGGTAGTCCTACTACGAAATCCATGAAGATGTTATCCCACTTCCAATCTGGTATCTCCAATGGCTGTAAAAGTCCTCCAGGCCTTGGATGTTGTGCCTTGACTTGTTGACAGACTAAACACTTAGCAACAAAGATAGCTACATCTTTCTTCATACCGTTCCACCAGTAGTTATTTTTCAAATCCCGGTACATCTTGGTGCTTCCTAGATGTAATGAAAATCTCGATTTATGTGCATCGGCCATCACTTCTTCTCGAATTTCATCGACATTTGGCACATACAATCGTCCTTTCATCCAGAGTATTCCATTTTCGTTAATTTGAAATTCTGGAACTTTTCCTTCTTGGATTTGTTCCTTAATTTTAAGGATGGAGGTGTCTTCACTCTGCTTCAATTTGATGGTCTCTCGAAGATTTGGTTGTACTGATAGGGAATTTAAGTTCACCTTCCCATGGTTCCTTCGACTTCAACTGCATCTGCCACCTTATTTGCCTTACCCGGATGGTAATTAATTGACAGATCATAGTCTTTGAGAAGTTCCATCCATCTTCTTTGTCTCATGTTTAATTCTTTTTGAGTGAAAATGTACTTAAGGCTCTGGTGATCGGTAAACACCTCACATTTTACTCCATAAAGATAGTGCCTCCAAATTTTGAGCGCAAATACTACTGCAGCTAACTCCAAGTCATGAGTGGGGTAATTTTGCTCATATGGTTTCAATTGTCGTGAGGCATAAGCAATTACCTGACCCTCTTGCATAAGCACACACCCTAATACTTCCTTTGATGCGTCACTGTATACAGTGAAATTCTTACCATCCTCGGGAAGAATGAGTACTGGTGTGGATGCGAGTTTTGTCTTCAGGGTTTCAAAACTCTTTTCACAAGCCTCATTCTAAATGAATTTCGAATTTTTCTAAGTGAGTTTGGTGAGTGGAATGGCTATTGAAGAAAATCCTTCCACAAATTTTCTATAGTAACCTACTAATCCCAGAAAAGTTCTTACTTCAGTCACTGTCTTTGGTTGTGGCCAATCCATGATTGCCTCTACCTTCTTAGGATCTACTGACACTCCTAATTCAGAGATTATATGGCCTAGGAATGCCACACTTTTTAACCAAAATTCACACTTCTTGAATTTGGCATATAGCTCCTTTTCCCATAGTGTCTGCAAAGTGAGACACAGATGTTCTCTGTGTTCTTCTTCACTTGGTGAGTACACAAGGATATCATCTATGAAGACAACCACAAACTTGTCGAGGTATGGTTTGAATACCCGATTCATCAGGTCCATGAATGTTGCATGAGCATTCGTTAGGCCAAAAGGCATTACTGTGATTCGTAATGTCCATATCTTGTCCTAAAAGCAGTTTTAGGGATGTCTTCCGCTTTGACCTTCAACTGATGGTAACCAGATCTCAGATCTAGTTTTGAGAAGACCTTGACTCCCTTTAACTGATCGAAAAGATCATATATTCTTGTGAGTGGATACTTATTCATTATGGTGATCTTGTTCAACTCCTGGTAGTTGATGCGTAGTCTCAATGCTTCCGTCCTTTTTCTTTACAAAAAGCATTGGGGCTCCCCATGGAGATGCACTGGGGCGAATCTGCTTCTTGTCTAGTAATTCCTGCAGTTGCTCCTTTAGCTCTTTTAATTCGGCTGGAGCCATTCGGTATGGTGCCTTCGATATTGGCGCAGCACCAAGGACCAAATTGATTTCAAATTCTACTTCCCTATCTGGTATCTCTCTCGGTAGTTCCTCGGGGAAAACGTCTGGAAATTCTTGAACAATTGGAATTTCCTCCAACCTTGGGACTTCTTCTTCTTTGAATTCATTGATCACTGCCAAGTAAATTTCTTCTCCTCCCTTTATAGCTTTCCAGGCTTGTGAAGCCGATAGTAGAGATTTTCTTTCTTTGGATTTTCCTTGATATATGACTTCCTCCTTAGTCGAAGTCTGAAGTCTAATATCTTTCTTTTGGCAGTCTACTATGGTATGGTTTTTAGCTAACCAGTCCATTCCAAGGATGATGTCAAACTCAACCATATTGAGTTGAATCAATTTCACTTCAAAAGTTTGATTGTTGATACCAATTGTACAGTTTCGATACACTTTGTGTGTTTCAATTGTTTTGCTGGCAAATGTTGCTACTCTTAACGATTCACTAACAATATCATGCTCAAGTTTAAGCTTTTTAGCAAATCTTCTAGACACAAATGAATGTGTGGCACCACAATCAAACAAAGCATATGCAGGTATTTTTTTGAGTAAGATGGTACCTGCCACCACTTCATTGGTGTTATCAGCTTCTTCTTGGGTTATTGCATAAACCCGAGCATTAGTCTTGTTTTCATGTTGCTTGCTGGGCCCCGTCCCTTTGTCCTTGTTGTCTGGACAATCTTTAATTATATGGCCCACCTTCCACACTTAAAACAAGCGCCTGACTTCCGATAACATTCTCCAACATGCTTCCGTTGACATGTATCACACCACTTTCCTTCGGTGTTTCCATCGCTGCCAGGAATTTCCTTTGAAAGACCCACCTGAATAATTTGGTTTCTTAAACTTGGGACCATTCTGAGTAGATTGACTGCTTATCGGTCTTTTGTTCTTGTTTTCTTCCTCGCGTCGCTTGATATCAGTTTCTGCGCTCATTGCAGCGCCCATCAAATCCGCAAATCTGTTTGGCTTGAATACTGCCAATGCCTGACTGAATTCGACTGTTGAGTCCCTTCTTGAATCAATGCATTTTTAACGTTTCATCTGACATGATCGTTGGGACATAGGTTCCCAGATCGTTGAACCGTGAAGTGTATTCCATTACTGACATGTCCGGAACTTGTTTGAAGTTTTCGAATTCTCCCATCTTCTGTAGTTGAAATTCAGCGGGATAGTTTTGTTTCAAAAATTCTCTCTTAAAAATCTGTCCATGTTATCTCTTCCACTTCTGCCAAAGATGGCGACACAGTTTCCCACCATTTCTTAGCTCGGTCTTCCAACAACGGTGTTACAACCTCCACTCTCAGTTCTTCAGGTATCTCCAGTAAATGTAGTTGTGTTTCGACGTTCTTGAGCCAGTTGTGACTGACCTCTGGGTCTGGGTTCCCATCGAAAGTTGGAACTCGATTCCTTCGGAGGGATTCATAATGGTATTTAATCCCACGCGGTTGTGGTTCTTGAGGTGGTTGAATAGCGTTAGCCAATGGGTTTACGAATCCTTGCAACGTCGCTGCTACGATAGTGGATATTGCCGTCATATCCTCTTGACTGAGATTCACTCTTGGCGGTGGTGGTGGTGGGTTTTCATCTTGGTTGGCGCCACGAGGGTTATGGTTGTTTCGGGGTGGTGTACCTGCCATTTTCTATAAACAGGTATTTTATTAATTTGTTTGCCACAAGATTTAATCAAAGAAATAATTTCATTAAATTGAAAATTTTTTCATACAACCAAATATTTTTCAAAACAACCGATTAATAAAATATTTCTGGATACAATCGAAGCCTATTCTAGAACTCTCTCTCGCTACTCGTCTATTACTTCTCCATCCCCTACTGCTTCATTAATTTCTTCCTCCATAGGGTTCTCTCCCAGTTGTTCTATGAGTTCTTCCATATTGACCATCTCATTTTGTAGGTGCTCAATATAATTCTGCAGTTGTGTGTTGTGGTGATCGAGGTTGTTAACTTGATCCGGCAGCTCCTATATCGCTGATTGATTTACTTTCTCGTCGTTTTCCTGCTCGTCAATTTGTTTTTGAAGACTGATGTTGAATTTTGAGAAGACTATCATTTCGGATTTGAAACGAGCCAATCTGTCCTGTGCTTTGTTTAACTCTTGCTTAGTGATCTCATGACGACGTTCTGACTCTAGGTGATAAGCTGCATATCGCCTAACGTCTTCGCGTAGTTTCTTTTCTTCCACTCTGGCTTCACGGAGATCCTCCATCATGCACACGTTGTTTCCGTCCAGCTGATAGTTATCTCTCTCAAGTTTATCATTCTTTTCTTTCAGCGTTTTAATTTCTGACTCCTTTTCTTGAAGTTGTTTTTGAAGTTCGTTTATAATGCTTTGGAGATCCATACTGGTTTCCTATAAAAAAAATTTTTATAGATAAGATACTCGTCATATTTGCAATAGAAGTTTCAAAATAATTTGATACACATAATTTCTAAGTCGCAATTTACTACCATCTAGATACTTTATCATAACACTAATCTAATCGAATATCTCTCCGCCGTCGCTGTTGCTGGCACTGTCGTATCCGGCCACTTCCATCGATGCTATCTCCTCTTCCTCCATGTTCTCTATCACCAAATATAGGTAGTTATTCTGATCTTGCAGTCTGTCCATCGTGTCGTGGAGCTTCGAAATGTACCGATCCTGCCTAGTGATGTACTTTTCCTAGCGCTGACGGGCCTGAGCAGCACGTCCTCGCTCTGTCTCCACTCTCTCCAATAAATACCTGATAAGTGAAGCTAAGCGCGTGATGCAAGCGGAATCGGTCGGTATCTACATCAGCTGGCTCTCAGCCAAATCTAGATGATGTGTCAATCGCTGAACATCAGTCTCAAGTATGTGTCTAACCTCACTAAGCTCTTGTTTCTCCAATCTTTCCTTGGTTAGTTGCGCTTTCAAAGTCGCGATCTCCCTAGTCTGATTATCAATCGTAAACTGACGCATGCGAAGGGCAGCCTGAGCGCGAGTACGTGGAGCAACCATTTCCTAGGGTAAAATTCGAAAGTCGAGTATCAGAATCGTATAAAGGATAGAAAGGCACAAATAGTAGAAACAAAGTTGTCATGGAAAATTTTCGATACTCGGAGTTTGGGGAATGATCGAAGGGATAGATTTTTGAAGTCTACTCGAAATTTAGGAAACAGATGAAAGTTAGACTTCAAGAACGGATGAAAGTTGGACTCAAATTGGGATACACTAGGCTTTTGCCAAAATTTGACTTCGTCAAATTTTGTCTGTCAAAATCCCAGCAGGATTATGAACTTGGCGGTTCTGATACCACTTAAATGTCACGCCCCGTGTCCGAAGCGTTGGTGACATCCGGCATTGTTTAACAATTAAATTGAAAACAATAAAGCCTCGTATCAAATCAAACGAGTCTTTTTCATAAATATAATATTGTCTTACAATGACAATGAAATAAAATACATCAGAGTTTCAAATAGCGGAAACGATAGGAAAGCAAAATCTTGAGTTCTGATCTTGATCTTCGATTCACCAACCCCAGAAAACATCTTGCTCTTCTTCATTCATTTGCTCCTCATTTTTATCTGAAATTTGTAAGGGGTGAGTGTTTTGGGAAACACTCAGCAAGTGGGGTCGATCGATTTCCAATGATACATATGGAACTTAATCTTTAAAACACTTATTTAACAAACTTTCAAATCATATTACTTTAACTCATATAAAAGAAACGAAACAAATATGAGACAGAGGTTATCAGATGATTCAGAGCAATTCAGAAACAGATCGATTCAGAACAGAACATATCAGAACAGATAGAACACTGTTACTCATCTCATTTCCATGGTCAAATTGCCCCCAATATGTTAGTCATCTAAGGGGTGAGGCCAGAACATGGTTTTATACCCACCAATGGGGGCCAGAACAGAACATGGTTTTATACCCACCAATGGGGGCCAGACAGAACATGGTTTTATACCCACCAATGGGCGCCAGACAGATTACAATTCTCGTCCCATTTCAAATTCGAATCGTAACAGTGCAACAGAATTCAGAGGTAACAGACAGAACTATTCAGATTTCAGAGTTTCAGAGGGATTCAGCGGAATCAAAGAATTTCGAAGCATAGAATAAAACACATAATCGATCGAAATTTTAAACTAAACAGATAGCATTTTTCGAAAAGGAAGACACACATACATGAATGTCATGATATACATATTCAAGTTTAAAAATACAAACGAATATATATCGAAAGCCCACTTACCTATTTCTTTTACGAATCTTTTTCTTGAAAATTTGGCAGCACTTCGGCGCAATTCTAACAAATAATGTCTTCACTTCAGCAGCACCTCGACGCAAAAACTCTACCACTTGAATCGGACGAGTTCCTCCCTTTTTCTTTGAGTTTCGGCCGAGTGGTTTAGGGTGAGGGGGAAGAGCCGAAATTTTTGAGGCTTTGTGAGATGATTTTTGAAGTGCATTTTATGTGTGGTCTTGGGAGGTATTTATAGAAAGAAAAATGACCCTCCAACTAGCCATGGACGAAATCTTGAGCTCCAAGGAAAGCCATAATTGTGGTCTTGATGTAGGTACAAAGTTCCATGCTTGAAAATCCAAAATCCCATGTATTCCTCAAGTTCTAGATTAGTCATGAATGTGGCTCAAAATCTCATGCACTCCTTAAATGTCATCTTGATTTTCTAAAGAGCCATTTCTTACCTTATTAATGTGTCTTAACCTTTAGCTCATCCCTTAGCTTCTTCCTTGGTTATCTCAAAAGTTGATTCTTGCACATTTAACTTGTCCAAGTCTTTAGCTCATCTTTTAGTTCCCTTTTTGGTCCGGTTAGGACAAGATTGGTTGAGCTGCTTTGAGCTGAAAGATCGAGTCCTTGAGCTGGGGTTTTACTCCTCCCGTGATAACTCCTTCGATTGACTGCAGTTAATTGCAAGCTCAGGCTTCCCGTTGAGCTAATCCCTGAGCTTTGAAGTTACATCCTCGAGTCAAGTTAACTGAAAATCTAAGTTAATATTCAAGTTATCTAGTTGGAACGAAAATTTTAGAGCTTAGTTTGAGTTAAACTTCAAGTTCATACTACTTACTCGATTTGCTTCGGATCGTAAAATCCTGGGTTCTCACATCAATAGAGTTTATGAGTACTCAACTGATATGAAACTTCTTAGCACAACTGATCTCAATAAGATCAAATAATACAACAGTAAGTGTTTGTGCTTGTAAGGTCAAAGTATAGCCTTGAATGCTATGAATGTATATGCTAAGTGTGAGATTTTGAAATCTTTTGAATATCAACAGAAAGCTTGTGAAGATTTCGGCAGAGTAACAGCTTGGTTGATTGAATACGTGATATTTTCTCAGCTGATCTTCTCGTCTATTTATAGGCTTTGCTTCCAACGGTAACAATG
The DNA here is from genome assembly GCF_022965805.1 of Primulina eburnea. Classification (NCBI taxonomy): domain Eukaryota; kingdom Viridiplantae; phylum Streptophyta; class Magnoliopsida; order Lamiales; family Gesneriaceae; genus Primulina; species Primulina eburnea. The sequence continues at coordinate 19,042,356 of NC_133107.1, forward strand.
AATGCATTTTGAATCTTTATATCCATTGTTAGCCACGTCAACATTCCTCTGACAGTCATGCACTGTAGCGTTTCTGAAATGCGGCGTTCCTGTTTCTCTTTGTACAATCTGTCGGTTTTTGGGTTACATCCTTTCACTGAAGACGTGTAAAGTTGATGAGCCTATAGGATAAGATGATGGTTGACTAAATAATAAGTTCTCAAATGATCGTTCAGTTATCTGCACAGCTGTTAGTTAGCTTATATCAGTTTGGTTTCCTTGATACACATTAATCTTCGGTTCGGGCAACTATCAGAACTTTCAATTAAGCGGCCTTTAGTTTTCTTGATCAGTTGTTCAATATTTTCACGCTTAGTTTGTCAAAATCCGAAATTAATCTCCAACAAACTGTGTTTTAAAGGTTATTTGAGACGTGATCGAGGATGGAGACCGGGGACCATAAGAGGGGAAATATTTTTATTAAATAATTAGTTTTAATTATTTAATATATGCTATATTTTAATGGATATTTTTGAAAATGAGGTATTTTGAGATGTTTTCACGCGCCGAGTCGTATTTTAAACATGTATTCAATTTTCGATGAAAATAGGACTTTTTGAGAACTCGGCTAATATTTTCACAAATTTTCTCAAGCAAAATATTTTAAATATTATCTGTTGGAACATTCTATGTTCGCAATCTTGATTTTAATGTTAAAAAAACTTGTTATTTTGTTTCTAATGAATTTACCTGAGTGTGCAGAAAGCTGAGACTGATCAGGCTTCGAACTGATCAATTACCTAGCCAAAACTGAAGCTATCGAGATGCAAACTTAAAGCACCAACTGATTTCTCGAACTGAACCATTTCAAATGATATATCAAAGACCAGTTCAACTGATTGTCCAACTGATATGTAGTTCCACAGAAGATCGTCAGAAGCCCGGCCAGCTGATGAAGAGCCCAGTTGACTAGTTCAACTGAAGCAGTGAAATCAGTTTAGCTGACGAGCCAACTGATTTCACCACACAAGTTCCAGACCAGTTCGTAACATCAGTTAGGAGCCAACCAATTTTCATATCACGACAAGCTTATCTAAGTGGAATCCAGTTGTGCACAACGGTAAAAAACCATGTCCGATCAAAGTACAATAGTGAACGTTGCAGCAAGACTTAAAATAAAAATGTTCTAGAATGGCTGTCATAAAGTACAAGACAAATTTCGAGGAATGATTTCAAACTTCAACATACATGTTTGATGAGTATTGGTGTACGGTCACATTGCCTCTATATATACAAGATCAAGACCATCAACAAACAGATAAGAAGTGTGTGAAAATAAAGACAGAAGATCGCACTCAACGCATATCGGCTTACAAGAAGCAATCAGCCCAGATTTGAGGGCACTCTTCAAAGTGTTATCAGCTTAGATTAAAAGCACAATTCCCTTAGTGTGTGAGAACACTTTTGTGTTATATTTATATATCAGTTCTCACACACTCACACATAGTCACTCATATATACAGAGAGTATAGCTTATTGAAAAGCTGGGTGAGTCTTCACAAAGACGTTAAACTTGTGTATGTAGTCTTTAACACATAGACTTTAAACAAGTGTTGGCTGGAAGGTGCTGCCTTTACTGTAGACTAGGAGTTCAGTTTGGCAGCAGGGTAAGTCTTAAGCTGAGTGGGTTTATATAAGGTGTTGCAATAATCAAAGTCTTCTAGTGGATCCTACCCGGGGGTGGTAGAAGGGATGACGTAGGAGCAGTTGAAGTATTCGAACATCCATAAACATATCTTGTGTATTTAACTGCTTAACTTTAGTTTTAAAACTTATTTGATCAGTTCAGCTGATATTGTTTCAATTCTCACCATAACGTAACTAATACAAGCTCAAACCGATGCCCTTTATATCAGTTAATTAGTTTACACAAGTTAAAAAGTTTTCAAACTTGTTAGCTTTCTTAACGAAGGATTACTTCGAGTATTTTCCGCTTGGTTTATAACCAATCTCGATTTAATTCATCGGTGTTTACATTCTTAAAACACGAGCTATTGCAGCTCATTGAGAATATTGTATTTGAAGCACACTCGCAGGTGTTAGAACCGATCCATTAATTTGTATTAGAGCTAGTTGTTCTAAGAATGACATTTGAAAGCTGATATTTTAAATTTGTTTCAAAATGTTATTTAAAATTGTTTTCAAAATCCTCTTAAAAATTTTATTTGAGTTTATCGTCGGAAGAGAAAAGATTATTGAATTTGCAACTAACATTGTAACCACTTCTCCCGACTCCGTAACTTTGCTGTTTTAGCAGCTTGCAGGGTTTTGAGTTCAAACTTAACAGCAGAATAGCTAAACTGATCAATGGACAAGATTTAAGTTGCCAGCCTACCAGTTCAGTTGATCAATAGACGAAACCAAACTACGCTGAAATTTTGGATGATTAGGAGCTTAAACATCAGCAGTATACCGCTGATTCATTGCCATATCAGATCAAAATAGATGATCAATGCGGTTCAGCATTTGTTGAGTCCAATTTGAGTCAGCTCGACCAGTTAGCCAACACAGAGATCAAGTCCAAGGCAAATTAGCTGCTCTTCTGGCAAAGAAACTCAAGATCGATGCAGGATTCAAAGCATTAAAGACAACAAATTGTTGGTATATTCAATTCTATTATGTATAAACTAACCGATATTTGATGTGTGTTAAAATTTGATATTTTAGTAGCAATTCCCTTACACATGTGGGAGTGCTTAATCTATGATACGAGGTACGCTTATTTGATTAAATAAGCATCATGTTTATCCAGTTGGTTTGAATGTAACTGAACTGCTGTATCCAATTAATGTTTTCCATAAACTTCTTGAATGTTAAATGATTCTAAAAAAAATTTAAAATCGCGTGAATGATTATATTTTTAAGGGGGAGTTTTAATTCAGTTCTTGAGAGGGAGTTTTCTTCCTCGAACTAAAAATGTTTTAAATATTTTAATTCAGATCTTGAGGGGAAGTTTTTAACTGTTTTAAATATGATATCCTTTGAATTGAAATTTTTTTTATTCGATTAAATTTTTTTAAACGTTTTATATTCTCACAAATGGGGAGAATTATTAAATGTTTAAAGTTTTAATTTTTTAAAGCACTTAATATTCTCACAAAAGGGGAGAATTATTAAATGTTTAAAGTTTTAATTTTTGAAAACACTTTATTTGCTCAAGTTTTGTGATCATCAATTGTTGGAACATTTCATGTTTGCAATCTTTATTTTGATGTTAACAAAACTTCTTGTTTCTAATGAATTCACGTGAGTGCGCAGAAAGCTGAAACTGATCAGGCATCGAACTAATCTTTTACCGAGCCAAAAGTGAAGCTATTGAGACGCAAACTGAAAGCACCAACTGATTGCTCAAGCTGAACAAGTTCAACTGATATATCAAAGACTAGTTCAACTGATTGTCCAGCTGATAGGTAGTTTAGCAGAAGATCTTTAAAAACCCGGCCAGCTGATGAAGAGCTCAACTTATGAAGAGCCCAGCTGACCAGTTCAACTGAAGCAGTGAAATCACTTTAGTTGATGAGCTAACTGATTTAACCAAACAAGTTTAAGACCAGTTCAGAACATCAGTTAAGAGGCTGTCATAAAGTAAAAGCCAAATTTCGAGGAACGATTTCAAATTGAAACAGATATGTTTGATGAGTCTTGGTGTACAATCACATTGTACTCTATATATACAAGATCAAGACAATCAACAAAAAGATAAGAAGTGTGTGAAAATCAAGAGAGAAGGGCACACTCAATGCATATCTACTTACAAGAACCAATCAGTCCATATTTGAGGGAACTCTTCAAAGTGTTATAAGCTTAGATTAGAAGCACAATTCTCTCAGTGTGTGAGAACACTTTCATGTTGTATTTAGAGACCAGTTCTCAAAAACTCAAAAACAGTCACTCACATATACAAAGAGTATAGCTTATTGAATAGCTGAGTGAGTCTTGCACAAAAACGTTAAACTCGTGTATGTAGTCTTTAACACATAGATGTTAAATAGGTGTTGGCTGGAAGGTGCTGCCTTCAGTCTAGGCTAGGAGTTCAGTCAGGCAGTAGGGTAAGTCCTAAGCTGAGTGGGTTTGTACAAGGTGGTGTATAAATCAAAGGCTTCTAGTGGACCTACCCGAGGTGGTAGAAGGGGTGACGTAGAAGCAGTTGAAGTATCCGAACATCCATAAACATATCTTGTGTATTTTACTGTTTAACTTTCGTTTTAAAACTGATTTGATCAGTTCAGCAGATATGGTTTCAGTTCTCACTATAACGGAACTGATACAAGCTCAAACCGATGCTCTTTATATCAGTTAATCAGTTTACACAAGTTAAAAGGTTTTCAAACTAGTTAGCTTTCTTAACGAATGATTACTTCGAGTATTTTCCGCTTGGTTTATAACTAAACTCGATTTAATTCATCGATTTTTACATTTTTAGAATACGAGCTATTACAGCTCATTGAAAATATTGTGTTTGGAGCACCCTCACAGGTGTTAGAACCGATCCATCATTATCTAATGGGCATAATAGGCCTACTATACTAGGTTAATGGGCCTAAACTTGCACCATGTGCTTTATATCAAACTAGTATTTCACTCGTGCGATACACGAAATATTATTTTATGTAATTAATGATTAAAATCAGTAAGTATTAATGTTTGAATAATTATTTAAAATTATTGATATAATATAATGAATATATTTAAATTTTAAATATTATTATAGAAGTTATTATATCAAATATTTATGTCATTTGAAATAATACTCAAATGATTATATCAATATTTTGTCATTAAAAATTAACTTAGTTATTTTGTTTAAGTGAAACTATTATTTTTTAAAAAAATAAAATATATATTTAAAAAGTCATATATTATTTTTTTATCAAAATTTAAATAATAAATAAATATTTTTTAAAAATTCAATTTTTGTCACTTATTTTGATTAAATTTATTTTTTGAACATATTAAAAATATTTATATTAATTTTTATTAAGATACGTATATTAAAGTACTATTAAGATATATAATAATAATAATAACAATTTATAAGCAGTTAATATACAAAAAATTCACGACATTTTTAAAAATAGTTGAAAAACCTAATATTATATTAAAATTTTATATTTTATTTAATATGATATAGAGTAGTAAAAATTAAAAATAAATAAAATTAGCACATAACTCAAAACCATAATCGAAATTAAATAGAATGATATAATCAATTCAGATATTTAAAAAGTTTATATTTTCAAAGATTATCAAATTTTAATTTTAAAAAATAAATTGAAAAGAATTCACATTTAATTACATATTTATTTTCTATTTATTTCAAATATTTAATATGGTATGTGAATATATTAATAATTATATATATTCTTTATTATTTCATATATGCGTGAATCATATAAAATAAAGAAAATATAAATGATACCCTTAAATCAAAAAAGTAAAATACATGGAAAAAAATAATAACTGATGATAATGGAAAACACATTTTAAACTGAAAACTATGTTGTTTTCATATGCGGGTAGATCATATCAACGAATTAATAAGAGTTTAAGCAACACACATGTTTTTTTAAAGCAAATCACGTGAATTTGAAGGAGATTTCCAAGGTCCTTCTCTCGTTGACGTCCCTCGCATCGCAAAACCGTTTTTCGTGCGTAATAAACGCAAAGTCACGCCTTAATCTTCATTTACTCATCTTTCACACCATATTTATTTGTTTTGATACATGATTGCATGAAAAGCATGATACACTTTGTATATTTACTTTTTTATTGCATAAACATGATAAAACTAGAGTTTAATCTTTTAAAACTCTTGTTTATGATACAGAAAGGGGCTTCCATGGTAGTGTACTATTTGGGACGTTTTTTCACGTGTTTAAGGGTCATGAGGTGCATTTTTGAAGGATTGGACAAGATAGGGTAGCAATATGAACGAAAATTTGAGTTTTTATAGGCTAGGGTTTTCGGCTATGGTTCCTAGAAGGACACGGCTCTTAGTTGTTGTTCAAGGGTCCTAAGAGAGGCTAGTCAAGGTCCTAGGCTGCTCGCATTAGAGCTTCGAAGGCTATGGCTGAACCGTGATCTCGGGGGAGTCGCGCATGGATTCTTGCGAACAGGGTGAGGCTGGGCTTGCGTGGGTCGTTAGGTCCGGTCCAATAGCTTGTATAGGGTTCAATCATGGTCTTAGGAAAGGTTTATAGGGGTGGCCTGATAGGTGGAGGGCTAGGGCCGAAGGGGATGCATGGCAAGTTAGACTAGGGTTTTTGAAAAATATGGGCAAACTTCAGTAGCTGTTCTAGGCATGTTTGGTGGTTTTAATGGGTTTTATTTGGATTGTATACGGTAAGATTTGATTAAGTTTCGAGTCAATTCGGGTCATAAATGGGATGTACGTTAAAGTTTTAAATACGAATTGGGAAATTAATCGAGGAGCTTAAGTTTAAATCTAAGAAATATTTATGGGTGTATTTTAAGGTGTTATGTTAAGTTTGGATGTATTTAAGTCGTCGTTTTAAGGTCTAAGGATAAATTGGGAAAGTTAGGGTTTCAAGGGCAAAACGGTCATTTTGCACTAGAAAAATATTAGACGTCCTGATAGTGTCGTGAATGCTGTAATGAATGTTAAAACATTTGTTTTGAATGTATATGGGATTTTATGATGAAACATTAATGATAAAAGACATGTTGTCATGCTTGGTTTAAAAGAAAAATAATTTATATATGTATGAATTATTATAAGTGATGGAAATATGACAGGTTGAAGGAGGTGAATTGATTGTGACTAATACGATTACACGATGATATGTAAGGGCAAGGCTCAGATTATGGGTGAGAGTGTCATTGTTGTCCCCGTCGCCTGCTACCGTGGTTATACGTAGATGGATCGATCGACCTACAGCTGATGCGAAAATCACAATTGAAGATCTGAATTCACAAAAAGGAAAACATATACATATATGATGAAAGAAGAGAAAAGTATATGATGAATGGAAAGGTTTATGATGAAAAGAAAAATGTGTAAGTTTATGCATATTCCTGAAAAGTTATTTTATTAAAAGTATTTTCACTGTTGCATGTTGATGTATATGTATTGCTTGCTATCATGGTTAAGGTTTGCTGAGTCATGAGAGTCACTAGGTGTGAGTGATGCAGGTGAGCATGATGTTGATGTTAATGAGGACTTGATGATTGAACTAGCTGGATTGAAGGTGCACACAACCCGATGACCGTCGCTAGTTTTCCGCAAAATTACGTTTATTATTATTTAAGTTTACTTTAAAGATTTTATGACTTACGATGCTTTGAGAGATTTAAGAGTATATGCTTTATTTTTAAAAATCCTAGTTTTAGGTTTGGTGTATGATTTATGATTTCACGTTTCGAATTGCATTTTTGGGATTTTCAAATTATAGGTTGATTGTTATTTAAATAGAAAAAATATTTATATATATGTGTAGTGTATCTGCCGAAAGTATGGATGGGAAAAAAAATATTCTAGTATATTTTAAAGAAAAAAGATTAGTGGACGTTTCCCTTGCCCTGTGGCGGTCATTTTTTATTGTCGTAGCGCGACATCTTCTATCTCGACTTCATCAATGTCCACCGATTTTCATATTTTTCCAACTTTTCCTACAAATCAACCTACAGAAATAAGGTGTTACCCAAATACACAATTTAAAAAATAAAATAACAAAATTCGGACTCGATAAAATAAAATCGCGCATAACGGACTCAAAACAACGTGAAATAACATGTAAAATCGATACCTATCAACCTCCCCATACTAACCATTTTTCTCACCCTCGAGCAAAATATATTACAAGAGAACAAAAGATAAAAGTAAAAATTAATTCGGTGGCGATTTTGAGATTCAAATTTATGCATCAACGATTTTTCTAAAATATTCCAAAAGATCAAAGTACAATATCATATCTTTATTTAGCTCCCCTTCACCTTACATTCTCGTTTTGTTAGTTTATTTTTGCAAGAGACTATTTCCACTAGTGCACTTTATATTCACAAATGTACTCCCTTAAGTTATGAGTATTTTTTTTCTTTTAGTTTCATCTTCTAAGGACGTACCATTATGAGGCTTGATTATAAACATGAATCTTTGAATGTGATTTAGACCACTTGAATTTTCATTAGGCTTAATGAGGTTGCGAGGGATTATATTTTTCTTGGTAGATCAGAAAATAAGTCAGACTTTGCCAAAAAAAGATTATGTTCATGATGCTAGTACATAAATTTTCTTAGAAGGATATGTATTAAAGTTCCACAAACCCCTAATGATTTTGAAGTATCAAACAGTTCATTTGATTTTCCTCGTCATTCACACAATTTACTAGTCACAACATATGAACAATCGCTCACACAAAAACTATGTTTCAAAAAGAAGGGTGTTCTAAACTAATGAAGAAAAAAAATGTGGGTACGTAATCATCAATTCTTATTTATCATTGGCCAAATATCACCACAATATCTTCCTGAACAAAATTTTTTACACAATGCAATTTTTTTGTGACAAAAATTAAATAAAGGAAATAAACTACCCTCTCCCCATACTAAAATCATGCACTGTCTCCATTGCACTATACGAGACAAAAGACACAAATCAATTAAACACAAACTACTAAATGCAAGAATACTGGATGCAGGAAAAACAAGAAAAGAATTTACCTGGTAGATTGTAAGACAATGGTGATGCGACTTTGATTATTGTACTCCAAGAACAGATTGTCCACAAGTAGTATAGTTCAGTGAGTCCAAATTTCATATCCACAGAAAAGCTAAGGTAATTACAAATCCACTACATGTCTTTTTGTTTTGTTTTTTTAATTGTATAAATCTTTAATTGGTAATTTTTAGTTGTTCAAATTTTAATTCAAATAGATGAGATTAGAGGATCCACTCTTTGATATTTTAATAAAGTTAACATTATAATGATCATTATTGAATTCCACTTAATAAAATGGTTCCAATATATTAAATTATCATATTTATATTATGTTATCTATTATTATCTTATAAGTATATAATATATAACAAAACTTATAAATGTTTTCAAGTATTTATTGTGCTATATGTATTTTGTAAACACTAAATCTAGGTTCCCTTTTTAAATGGTTAGTAAAACCAAACAAACATTTAAATGATACCAAGAAATTAATAATATGATATATTGATATATAATAAATCAAGACATTCACTTTAAATGGTTGGTAATATCAAACTAACATTTAAATGGTTCTAAGAATTTAGTGTAATATATAGCAACAATAAATCAAAACTCCAACTTATAAGTAGGGTATAATAATGCTTAAAGAAATACAGTATAACATAAACAATAAATAATGATTAAATAATATAAAACATAGATTATTATCTTTTAATACCTTATTATCATACCAAGAGTTTCATTATTAGTGTAACATATAGCAACAATAAATCCAAAGTCCCACTTTTAAGTAGAATATAAGAATTTTTAAAGAAAAAAATAAAAGATAAACAATAAATAATGATTAAATAATATGAAACATAGATTATTACTTTTTACTAACATTTAAATGGTTTCAATCCTTACGATGATTCTTTCATACATAGAAGAAACTTTTAATTTCACCCCAATCGTAACAGCTGTAATATTTCATTCAGTTAAAGCTGTAGGAATAGTATCCAAAATCAGACTACCTCCAAGATGAGTAGATGTTGAAACAGATCTCATTAACCTAATATTACCTCCCCCATATACTAAGTGAATTTTTCTCTCAGTCAATATCTTTCCAAGACTATTCGCAGCTTCTACAAACACTTCATTTTTTCCAAGACTCGACCAACAAAATACACAAATATTTTTCAATGTTTGTGCAGAGGATCCAGCTATATTTTTATTTTCTTTTTAGTATGCGAAAATAGAAAGAAAGATGAGAGATTTTATAGGGTGTTAGACATGAATTTTATTGTGGCGATGTTAACTAAATCCAGCAGACCAGAACAGTAGACTCACTTATCAGAAGCCGCTGGTCTAGTAAAACTAAAGCAGTAGAAAGGATAGAAATACAGAACCAGTAGAAGACGTTGCCTAACGTTACTACTTTAATTGTTACCGTTAAAGTTCCTAGTACTAGTATTAATTGTATCATTAAATACTATACGGAGTCATTTAATGCACTTTACCCAATTAAGTATAAAACAAGACTGATTTTTTTATAGCTTTTCTGCAGGAACCTCTTTTGGTAATAAAGCTGATTGTATCAGTTATCTGGAGACATCCTCTGTTTGTGAACGTTGAACTCAGTCGATTATATATACTTGGATCAATTCCTTTTATGGCACGACACTTCGCATAATATCATCTTTCAAGGAACAAAGCTATCATCTCTTATCAGACAAATCTCGAAATTCCTTGAGTACTTAGAGTTCAACACAAAGAAAAGTAGCACACGCTTCATAGCTATTATCTAATCTTTTGAAGATCATCTTGTGCTACTGATTCTTACACTACTTCACAATCTTTACATCACTTATACTTTATCAGGAAGAGTTTGTAATCTGAAAAGAGTCTTTTCAGAACTTTGTGTAGCACATCATTTATGAGTTGAGTAACTAAGAGTTTCAGTAGGCTGAGGTGTAAGTCCTTCTGAAGTGGGTGTGTACAAGAGTTGTACTGTAATTTCCAAAGTCTTTTAGTTATACCTTCTAGAAACAGAAGAAGGGGAGACGTAGAAGATTTTATAATCGAACTTCCATAAACAACTGCTGCCTACTGTTTTTATTGTCTTTCATTTACCTCATCAGATTGTTTCCGCACGTTTCATTGTAATCTTGGTGAAGGTATACGTACAAGATAAACTACTATCTCTAATAGGATTTTAGTACCTAATCAGAATAAAAAGATAAACGAGTAGAGTTTATTCACCCCCCCTCTAAACTCAACTTCGATCCTCAACAATTGGTATCAGAGCAGGTTATTCTTGTTCGTGAAAATCTACAACAGATGGCACATTTTAGCAAGATCCCTATGTTATCTAAGGAAGATTTTGATGATTGGAAGATTAGAATGCAAGCTCATCTTGCAGCACAAGATGATGACATGTGGTATGTCATCACAGATGGTCCATTGAAAATATTAAAGCCTAACATAGCTGTTGCTGTTACTGAGGGTGCACCGCAGATGGTTGAAAAATCAAGAAGTGAATGGACCAGTAAAGATAAGAAGAAGGCCAACCTTGATAATGTTGCAAAGGATATATTGTAGAAAACTCTTGACAATAACACTTTTAGCAAGATCAAAATGTGTTCTACTGCAAAAGATATTTGGGAGAAGCTCATCCAGATATGTGAAGGAAATGAGCAGACGAAAGAAAACAAACTGTCTGTAGCAATGCAGAAGTTCGAAAATCTAAAAATTAGAGCTGGTAAAACTCTAAACGAGTTCGATGAAAGATTAAGTAGCCTGATAAATGAGCTAACAGCTCTGGGTAAAGAGCATAGCAACAGAGAGATAGCCCTCAAGGTGATGAGAGCCTTACCCAGAGAATGGGATGTTAAAACAATGGCTATGAGAGTGTCCAAAGATTTGAACAAATTGGAACTGCACGACTTATTTGCAGATCTGAAAGCTTACGAGTTCGAATTGGAAGTAAGAAGTGGAGAAGAGCCTTCAAGCCTACCTACCAAGGCTCTTGTTGCTACTGCTACTGCTTTTACTGCTACTGCTACTATCCTCTTCTACTGCTGCTGCAGTTGTACCTCAAGCACTACCCACTGTGTTCATTGACAATACATTGGAGAAGTCTGCTGAACAAATCAGTAGTGATGCTATGTCCTTATTTGTAATGAAATTTTCCAGGTTCATGAAGAAGAACATCGAACTTATCAGGGTCCCAATAGCAACTTCAAGAAAGATTCACCATCTGGTGATATGGGATGCTTTAACTGTGGAAAGATAGGTCAATTCATTGCTGATTGTCCTAAACCAAAGAAGGATGACCAGAAGAGAAAGGATCACAAGAGGAATGACAAAAAGTCCAGAAGAGATCGAAAAGCAATGATTGCTGAAGAAAGCAAATCCAAATGGGCGGACTCTAGTTCTGAGTCATCTGATTCAGAAAGTCATTCCAGTGACAGTGATGCTGAAGAAGTCAAATGTCTCATGGAAGACAATGATTCAACCTCGACATTTGGAGAGGTATTTGATTTTGACTCTAACGAATTTACACGAACTGATTTGATTGATGCACTACATGACATGGTAAAAGAGTATTCTAAACTTTCTCAATCATTTGAAGAAGTTAAGATTGAAAATCAGAACTTAAGAATCAGAACAGTAAGTTAACTTGCCTGCAGTAGACAGCTGCAATGATTTACAAGTTAAGATGAGTAAATTAATAACTGAGAATGAAAGAGCCAAAGCAGATTACCAGAAGGTGCTTTCTGAAAACCAGAAGTTGTTGCTACTGGTAAATGCTTGGAACAAGTCTTCTGTTTCACTGGAAAAGATGCAAGAATTACAAAAACAGTCAGGAGACAGGAGTGGTCTCGGTTTTAGTAATAATGAAGGCACTTCTGAAATGAATACTAAGCCAACACTGGATATGTGCAAAGGGAAATATATTCACTTTGTGAAATCCAGCGTGGTACAGAAACCAGAAATATCTATTGCTTCAGTTGAAAGGAATGTAAATCAGATGAACAGAAGAATGCACTATGGTCTGGGTTATGTTAAACCTAAGGAAAAAGTTGACCAGAGTTCTAGATTCAGAAAAGAATTCAACTCTGGAAGACAACATCGTATGAAGGTTAAAAATTACCAGTACTACAACTCAAAACCTGTTCAGAAGATATACAGACTGGAAAACATAAACAGAAGAGAGGAACAACACTTTTATATGCATAATGTTAGAAATAACAGACCTTCTGTTGCACACACATCTTTGGATACCTGAAGTACAAGGTCATCAAAAATTGTACAAATGTGGGTCCCCAAAGGACTAATAAGGCTTGGACCCAAATAGATTTGGGTACCAGATACTAAAATTTGTGCTTGCAGGAACAGCAGAAGAAAGCAAAAGTCAGTAACTCTACATGGTATCTGGACAGTGGATGTTCTAGACACATGACTGGACAGTAAAAACCTACTTTCCGAAATAGTGGATTGCACTGGACCAAAGATAACTTTTGGAGACAACTCAAAAGGTAAAACCATGGGTAAAGGTAATATTATCCATGGTAACATAACTATTAATGATGTGTTATTAGTTGACAATCTTTGTTACAATCTAATCAGCATTAGTCAACTATGTAATAATGGTTATTCTGTAGCTTTTCAGAAGCATTCATGTATAGTTAGAGATTCTGCTGAAACTACTGTGTTAACTGGAAAGAGAGAAGGCAACACTTACAGAGTATCTTGGAACTCAAATCATTTCAATACTCCTACATGCTTAGTTGCTTCTCTTAGCAATAAACACTGGCTATGGCACAAGAAATTGAATCATCTGAATTTCAAGTCAATCAATTATCTCAAGAAGCAGAATATAGTTGATGGATTGCCTGATATTAATTTTGTTAAAAATCATATTTGTTCTGCTTGTCAACTGGGGAAACAGATAAGATCCAGTTTCAAGAACAAAGATAGCAAATCAACTTCAAGATGTCTGGAACTACTGCATATGGATCTATTTGGTCCAATCCCTATCATGAGCTTAGGGGGAATGAAATATACTCTTGTTGTTATTGATGATTTTTCTAGATTCACTTGGGTAATATTTCTCGCATGAAAAGATCAAACCAGTAGCCTCCTGATCAAGCTTCTGAAAAGGATTCAAAATGAAAAATCTACTTCCATCATTAAAATCAGAAGTGATTAGGGTACTGAGTTCACTAACAAGTATCTTGAGTTATATTTGAATGAACAGGGGATTCATCATGAATATTCAGCTGCCAGAACACCTCAACAAAACGGAGTAGCTGAGAGGAGAAATAAAACTCTAAAAGAAGCAGCTAGAACAATGCTAGCAGATGCAGACATCTCTCAGCGCTTCTGGGCTGAAGCTATCAATACTGCTTGTTACACGCAAAACAGATCTATGGTCAACAAAAGGCACAATCAGACCCCTTATGAAATATGGAAAGGGAAAAAGCCTAACGTATATTATTTTCATGTGTTTAGTTGCAAATGTTTTGTACTAAATAATGGCAAAAATCATTTAACTGCATTTGACTCAAAATCAGATGCTGGACTATTTCTTGGCTACTCTGCTGTAAGCAAAGCCTTTAGAATCTTCAACAATAGAACTCTTAATGTTGAAGAATCGATTCATGTTGTCTTCGATGAAGACAGCAGTGCTCCTGAAATATCTAACATATCTGATTTAAGTAACAGGCTAGACAGAATTCACTTGGAACTTGACAGTGAAGATGATGTAGAAGCAAACATCAAGGATCTTCAAAATCCAGAACCAGACATTCCGATAGTGGAACCAGAAGTACAGACTTTGGATCTACCAATGCCAGCAGAAGACACTCAGGAACCTACTACTGGTTCTGTCGAGAACAATCTCAACATATCAAATCAGGAAGATATCCTTTTAAATCCTTTTATCTGGAGAAAATCTCATCCTCCATCATTAGTTATTGGTAATCCAGCAGCGCCTTTGAGAACCAGAAGGCAAATGCTTAATGAATACATGCATGCTGCTTTTATATCTCAGGATGAACCAAGGAAAATTGAAGAAGCTCTTCTAGATCCGAGTTGGATTGAAGCCATGCAAGAAGAGCTAAATCAATTCAAACGAAATGAAGTTTGGTTTTTAGTGCCTAGACCATCTCACCAAGCCGTCATTGGAACTCGGTGGGTATTTAGAAACAAACTCAATGAAGAAGGCACAGTGGTGAGAAATAAAGCAAGATTGGTTGCTCAAGGCTTCAGACAAGAAGAAGGAATAGACTTTGATGAGACCTACGCACCAGTAGCAAGGCTCGAAGCAATCAGAATATTCTTAGCCTTTGCTGCTTTCAAGAATTTCAAAGTATATCAAATGGATGTGAAGAGTGCGTTTCTGAATGGTCTCTACAAGAAGAAGTCTACGTCAAACAACCTCCAGGTTTTATCGATCATTTCTCACCTCATCACGTGTTTAAATTACACAAAGCTTTATATGGTCTAAAACAAGCACCTAGAGCTTGGTATGACACCTTATCACAGTTTCTTATCGATCATGACTTTACCATTGGAGCAGTAGACAAAACTCTGTTTACTTTAGTCAAGAATAAGCATACTCTTTTAGTACAGATCTATGTTGATGATATTATTTTTGAGTCAACTAACCCCAAATTATGTGCAAAGTTTGGAAAATTGATGAAGGATAAATTCGAAATGAGTATGATGGGAGAATTAACATTCTTCTTAGGATTACAGATTAAGCAACTAGATACTGTAATTTTTATAAATCAAGCCAAGTACACCAAGGAGCTTCTGAAAAAGTTTGGTATGGAAGCATGCTCTGCTGCTTCTACTCCAATGAGCTCATCTATTAAACTCGATAAAGATGAAAGTGGAATTTCAGTAGAGGTAACTCAGTATCGTGGACTTATTGGTTCTTTATTATATCTAACTGCCAGTAGGCCAGATATCATGTTTGCTGTTTGTATTTGTGCTAGATTTCAATCTAACCCCAAACAATCTCATTATATTGCTGCTAAACGTATTTTGAAGTACTTAAAAGGAACTCAAAATGTCAGCTTATGGTATCCCAATGATTCATAGTTAAATCTTATTGGATATTCAGATGATGATTATGCAGGTTGCAAACTAGACCGAAAAAGCACAAGTGGTTTTTGTCAATTTCTTGGTGATAGGCTGATATCCTGGTTTAGCAAGAAGCAGACTTCTATAGCCACATCTACTGCAGAAGCAGAATACCTGGCTGCTGGAAGCTGCTGCTCTCAGATACTGTGGATTCAGCAACAGTTAAGAGACTATGGGATTCAAGCCTCCGAATCACCTATATTCTGTGACAATACCAGTGCAATTGCAATCACACAAAATCCAGTACTTCATTCCAGAACGAAGCACATAGACATCAGACATCATTTCATCAGAGATCATATGCAAAAGAAGAACATTCGTCTGGAATACGTTTGTACTGATCAACAAACAGCATATATCTTCACAAAACCTTTACCAGAAAACAAGTTTTCTTACTTTCGTAATTCTCTTGGTTTGATAGATTTAACTTGATTATTATCTGTTATCTTGGTTTAGCTATTATGATTACTCGGTTATTTGTCGTATTTTACTTACAGTAAGTCATTTGCAGAAAAGCAGAATGGAAGGTCAAGTACGTAAAATGTAATTTTATTAGAAACCATTCCAGTACATTACACGATGTAAGAAGTAAAAACACTAGATCTACAAATGCTATTTAACAAGAAGCGTTACATTTAGCTTTTGTCTTCAGTAATATGAGCTCTCTGCAATTTGCTTGCAAAGTACTTCAACAGGAACAAGAGACTCCAGCAAGCTCAAGGCCTAGAAAGAATCTAGTAAGCTTGGGTCTTGTCAGCACTAATGTATTTTTAGATGCCTTACAGGGAATCATAGATGATTTCAGCATCATCAATCCACCAGCACTCTCTTATTGCATTAGCATGCTTCTGAAAGAAACCGATGCTACATTTCAATATAAATCGAAGCAACAGATTTGCTTGACTGTGGACACTACAACTCCAGGAGTGTGTTTCAAGGATCATTAAGTAAGAATGATATTCTCAAACTTCCTTCTAACATTTCTTCGGCTCTTGGATCAACCTCTAACCTTTTCTTTTAACTTGAGTTTTCATTTTAGATTGTGTATGTTTATTTCGTTCAAGTTGTGCAGGTATTTATAGAAGAATCAAAGACCCTTGCGACTGTTCATTTCGACGGTTCAGATTGAAAGATTGCCAAGAGTCACTTGTCGCAATTATGACCACTTATTAGTTGCATTTACCGAGGGGGAACAGTATCTTAGTCAGACTAAGGTTTTGACACCTTTTCAGAAAACAGATAGAATGTTTGTCTTTTCGATAAAACTACGAGTCTGCTGGTTTTGTCAAAGTGCTCAAATATTTCAGCACCCTGAAACTTCCAACACACGTTATCATAAAACGACAACTCCTCTTCTGATTTATTTTAGTAACCGTCTGGACAGCCCGTCCTTTTCAAATTTTTGAAATCATTCGTATATCTGACAGTTTCTGCAAATCTTTTTCAAACACTCAACCAAAAACATACTGACACGTGTCTTTATGTTTATTTGACGGCTGTATATTTTCTTTCAAATTCACCTTTTTCATCTTTACTGTTCCATAACTGTTGTTATTCAGCTACTGCTTTCTCTCCATCATTTCTAACTACTGCAAAGTGTATCTGATTCTATCCTCATACAGAAATGGCCGGAGCATATATTCTCAACGCATATCAAGTAAATTTTGCTTCTGTTCTCAACGTCAAGGATGAGAATCTCGTCAAAATGTTTCAAGACATTGAGAAATCAGGACTTAGAAAATTCCTGGAAGCACCAGCTGTCATCTACAAAATGCTCTCCTGGAATTTTACGCTAAAGCGACAGTGCATGAAGGAAAAATTGTTCATTTTCAAGGAGATGCATCCATCTCCATTGATGCCACACTTTTGGGAGCCATTTTTCTCCTTCCACTCTCAGGTATTTCTGAACTATCCGATATCTCCAAGATAGATATGTCTATTGCGCTCAACTCTTTCTCAGCCTCTGGAGAAGAATTGTCTCCTTCTTGTCACAAGAAATTACTCAAAATAGAATATCAAATTCTGGCCGATATTATGGCGAAAGCCATTTTAATCAAAGCCGGCACTTTCGACAAGTTGACTAAAGAGAAAGTTCAAGTGATGACTGCCATCACTAAGGGAATCAAAGTGGACTGGAGTCGTTTCCTCTTCAGAATCATGAAGGACATGATTGTCAAGAAAAGTTCTGGATTCGCTGTTCAAATCAGCGCAATGCTCAAGGATGCTGGTTTCGCCTCTACCAGTGATCAAGATGATGCTTCAGTATCCATGATTGATGCTGAGAACGTACTCGCGTTAAGGCCTAAGCCAACAGTGGCTGAATTTGTTGCCTTGAAAAAGGAGATCGGAGAAACTGTTTCTGAGGCTCAAAAACCTCAAAGTACAATTAAGAGGAAAAGAGTGATCATTTCGAATGACTCGGACAAAACAGCATCAGAAGAGTCTGCTGCTGCTGCTCAACCACCCGTACCGATTCCAACCAAGAAGAAAGCTCGCACCGTTCTAAAGATCAAGAAGACATCAGCACTTTCTGAGATTGAGAAAGTACCTATAAGACAGGTATTTCCAGAAATAGTTCCTTCTGTTCGATCCACTGTTCCTTCGTCTGTACAAGATACTGCATCTATTCCAGCACCATCTACTGATGCGGCTTTCAAGCCATCGTCTGGAATAGTTATTCGAGAATCAACAAGCGGGTCTTCTGCTTTCCGACCCATTTTGCCTATTTCATCATTAGATAAAGGCAAAGGTAAAATGATTGAAGAACCACCAGTTTTTGGACTCAAAACAGCGGTAATCACCGGTGTTGATCTTCATCTGGCAGAAATCGAAAGCTCTGCAGATGATGACATGAATTTTTTCGACGAATGGCACACACTCCGACTCTTCCATTCTCTTGCCTACTTCAAGACAAAAGGAACCTATGCAAAAATGGTGAACGCAGAGAAGTGAATTTTTCAACTTGCAAAAACTGAAAATATCATCGAGGCCCTGCGCACAAGGAGTTTTATCCTCGATCAGCTGAAATGTCAGAAGCTAGAATCGGTTCTGAAAGTTCTTGAATCGAATTTTGATCGTGCTGTTCCTACTGCTGTTCAGGATCAAAAAGTTATTTTGATTCTTTCTGACAAGTTGAAACAGATGCATGAGCAACTTCTTGCTCAAGAACAGGGTTTTGGCGAACCCATTGTATATCACGTCGGCCTTGTTCCAGACTTTCATCAGGTTCAGTCAGTTGAGGAAAAGAATGCAGCCTCACCAAAGGCTTCTGCTCTCAGTACTCCTGCTTCTCCAGCAAGGCCCATTCCGTCATCATCTCTGTTATCTGTACATGAACTGGCTTCGGTTGAAGAAGTTATTGAATCGATTGTTCCAACAGTTTCTACCACTTGGGAAGCAGCACCGGCTACTTCATTGCCACCCTCTCCTTCTCCGACTCCAGTGCAACATATGGCAGACTCAGATGTTACTTCTCTCTTGCCAAATTTAGAGAAATTTTCTGCCGCTCATCAAGCAGACATGCATATCCTTCTGAATCAGCCTTCTGCACCTCCAACTGCAGGTCCATCAGATTTACCTGTTGTCTTTGCACCAACGGAAGAGAATTTGGCCTCTGACTTGGCTGTTCCCGATGAAGAAATTGCCCCTCCCCTGATTGTGCTGAACCCACTGTCTGTTCTCTTCCAGAAGAAAGCTCAGCAGACCCTGGTCCTTCTACTGCCTTGATGGACACTAATCTTGTTTCTACTGCGTTGACTATCTCTCATCCTGTTCTGACTGAGACGAACTCTCGTCTTGCTGAGATTAAGCAACACATGCTTGTGCGAACTCCCTCTCCGGAATCCGATGCATTTAACAAGGAATTTCAAATTGACGCTCTGCAACGAGCACTCAACAACGTGTCGGATTTAGTCAAACGAATGTCCTGTGAAAGCATTTCAGAGTTCAGTGGTGCTCAATCTTTCAGAGAACGAATGGGCAAACACATCTATAACACGGCGGAAAACATGGACAAGATGTATGCTGAAACCATCGTTTTCAGACAGGCTATATCGAGAAATCACAGTAACATCATGCTTGCTCAAACTGATATACTCAACCGAATCACCGAGCATGATGATCTCTTTCGATCATTTTCCACTTCCTTGGAACTTATGGATGCCAAGATTGATTCACAAAATCAATCTCTCACTATACTGAATGATCGCATCTCTTCTCAAACTCCGTATCTGGAGATGCTAACCAATGGCATTCAGAACATATCTGGAAGAATGAATGATCTCTTCGCCCATGTAGTTGCCGCTGATGCCAAAAAGGGGGAAGATAGAAGAGATCCAGCAGAAGCTAGGCAATCAGAAGCGGAAGATGAACCTTCAAACAGAAGACTTCAAGATCCTCAGAATGAAGAAGTCATCTACAGGGATATTGAAACTGATTGATTATTTACTTTGATACTTTGTTGACATTATCTGTTTTCTTAATGATTATCTGCTTTATTTATCGTTTTTCTACTGTTTAGGTTTTCGCATCACCACAAAGGGGGAAATTGTTAGACATGAATTTTATTGTGGCGATGTTAACTAAATCCAGCAGACCAGAACAGTAGACTCACTTATCAAAAGCCGCTGGTCTAGTAAAACTAAAGCAGTAGAAAGGATAGAAATACAGAACCAGTAGAAGACGTTGCCTAACGTTACTACTTTAATTTTTACCGTTAAAGTTCCTAGTACTAGTATTAATTGCAGCATTAAATACTATACGGAGTCATTTAATGCACTTTACCCAATTAAGTATAAAACAAGACTGATTGTTTTATAGCTTTTCTGTAGGAACCTCTTTTGGTAATAAAGCTGATTGTATCAGTTATCTGGAGACATCCTCTGTTTGTGAACGTTGAACTCAGTCGATTATATATACTTGGATCAATTACTTTTATGGCACGACACTTCGCATAATATCATCTTTCAAGGAACAAAGCTATCATCTCTTATCAGACAAATCTCGAAATTCCTTGAGTACTTAGAGTTCAACACAAAGAAAAGTATCACAAGCTTCATAGCTATTATCTGATATTTTGAAGATCATCTTGTGCTACTGATTCTTACACTCTTCACAATCTTTACATCACTTATACTTTATCAGGAAGAGTTTGTAATCTGAAAAGAGTCTTTTCAGAACTTTGTGTATCACATCATTTGTGAGTTGAGTAACTAAGAGTTTCAGTAGGCTGAGGTGTAAGTCCTTCTGAAGTGGGTGTGTACAAGAGTTGTACTGTAATTTCCAAAGTCTTTTAGTTATACATTCTGGAAACAGAAGAAGGGGAGACGTAGAAGATTTTATCTTCGAACTTCTATAAACAACTGCTTGCCTACTGTTTTTATTGTCTTTCATTTACCTCATCAGATTGTTTCCGCACGTTTCATTGTAATCTTGGTGAAGGTATACGTACAAGATAAACTACTATCTCTAACAGGATTTTAGTACCTAATTAGAAGAAAAAGATAAACGAGTAGATTTTATTCACCCCCTCCCTCTAAACTCAACTTCGATCCTCAACATAGGGGTAATATGTTATCATGATAAAACTATAGGTCACAGCTGTAAGCAGAATAAACAGTAAAAACAATAATGACACACATTCATATAGACAGTAATGTGATTGCGGCTCACAAATTTCCTCTGGTTTTATGTCCAGAAACGGCTTCAACGCCTTCTATGATTCGAGGATATGTTTCCCATACAATTTTCTTATAAATTTGCAAACAAGGTCTTTTTTAGTTGGATTCCAAGACTATTACGATGATGCTCATCTTGGAATCGTTTCCATAAATGGAGAAGTTCAATATGTTCGTGTCCACTATAATGCGTCTCAAGAGTCAATAATATGTCATCTAAAGACTCTTTACTCAGCTCATTCTTAATGGAACAAATTTTATCTTCTCTGTTATTATAAACACATCCCAAAGATCTGCATCGTTTGTCACAGTCCATGTTGCACACTTATGACAAACCTTTTACCTTTTGGCCCTTCGTTTTTTCGCATAAGTGCTTTTTCTAATCCAGACATATACGAATGAGTAATGACTGTGGAACTTCTCCTCCTAATCAGACCTTAGCTTCTATTACAAGACGAATAATATCTTCTGTAATTTATTTTGCAATAGCAATCTCAATCTTTCACACCTACCTGCATAAATTTTTTTCTTAGAACATTTTCAAAAACAGAGGGAAAATATTTACAAATTTTTGAGAGAATTTCATCCATTTTTAAAATAAAAGATTTTATTTTTATTTTTTTGTATCAGCAATTGTGGGAAACTGATTTAACCGAATATGAGAGTCACAGAGTACCGTTATCCGCCATTTAACGGGGAAAATAAAATGATTAAGGAAGCATCAAATAAAAACAAAAAAAAATAAATGCAACACAAAAAATCAAGGATCAGAAAGGAAAATAAATTCTTCTTGAAAGATTTAATTTTCTAAAATGGTTTAATCCTTTTTCCATTTAATTTAAAAAGATCATCATTTTTAGGATTTTCAGTATCCACAACTCCATAAGGATACACATGTTTTACAACATATAGGCATGTCCATCTTGATCGTAATTTTCCCGAGAATATGTGAAGTCGATAATTATAAAGCAAAACTCTTTTTTACCAATCTCAAATGATTTTCTAAGAATTGTTCTATCATGAAATGGTTTGATTTTTGCTTTATAAATCCTTGAATTCTCATACGCGTCACTTTTGAGTTTATCAAGTTCATTAAGTTGCGATTTTCGCAATTTGGTTGCATCATCCATGCTTGAATTAAAAGTTTTGATCGCCCAATAAGCTTTATGTTCCAATTCCACAGGCAAATGACAATGTTTCCGTAAACCAACCTATAGAGATACATATTCAATGATATTTTAAAAGTTGTTCGATATGCTCAAAGAGCATTATTAAGTCACAGAGACCAATCTTTCTATTTGGATTAATAGTTTTTTTTTTCAAAATTTGCTTTATCTCCCTATTAGCTAATTCAACTTTTTCATTTGTTTGAGCATAATAAGGAGTAATTACTTTGTGAGTAATACCATATTTTTTTATTAATGAAGCAAATGATTTATTAACAAAGTGAGTTCCTCCATCACTTATCATAGCTCGAGGAATTCCAAATCTACTAAAAATATTTTTGTAAGGTCCAAGAATTTAATTCACGTAAACTGAATACATGCAATCTAGGATTTTTATTTTTAAATATGTGCTTAATATTTTTATGCATTTTATGCATAATTCATGCATGATAGGAGTTAATTAATGAAATTTTATAAGTTCATGCATTAGGACTTCTAGGTGCATTTCTCGCTCGAACAAGGAACGGAGACCGGAGAATTTTCAGAAAAATTATTTTATTAATGATTAATTTTTATTAATTAATATAAGGTGTTTTTAAGTATAATTTTCAAGAATGGAATTTATTGGGTATTTTTACCAGCAGGATTTTATTTTTAACCAGTACGCAAATTTTATCGAATCGGATAATTTTTTAAGGGTTCAGCTAATATTTTTCAAAATATTTCCAACATGAAATATTTTTCGAGAGTATGTTTGGATTTAATGGGCCTATTTTTATAGCTTATTGGGCTTAAAATTCCTTTAAAATTTTAATTAAATAATTGAGGGTCCATTATATATTTGTTTATTTTTTTTATTTAAGCTTCTAAGCACCATTTAACCTAAACCTAACACTCCCACACCCGACAGTCACCCCTCCCACTTAGAATTCTCTCGGTTTCAACAATGATTTTCTCAAGGTTCCTCGGTTTTTACTTGTTCTTGCAAGAAAATCTTCTCGGCATCTCCCTCGTCTCGTTTTTATCATCAAACATCAAAGGCACTCCCCGTACCCTTATTTCTGCATCATTTACGTCATATAAATGCTGTTGTGTGTTTTATGTGTGCGTAAATCTTGATCCAGCCATGCATAGGAAATATTTTTGATTTTTGTTCAAATACATGCATCATTTGTTCACTACTCACGTTTTCTCTGAGTTACTTTAAGGGGACGGCTGTACTCTGCGATGAAGGATTGTTTTCACCACGAAATAAAGAGCATGTAGGCTGAAGATGAAGCTTTGGCGAGTAGAGAAAGGGCTGAGCAGGTTTTTTTGGGTTTTGGTTCGTAGGTGGGAGGATCGGTGGTGTGACTTGGTCTAACGGTGCAAGGGCTGAACTGAGCCCTGGACCAGACCCTGGTGGATCTAAGCCAAGGCCCAGGAAGGCTCGGTCATGGTTGGGACAAGCCACGAAGCCGTTCAAGCATAGGGTAGAAGATTTGTCTAGGGGTGCGGTTGGGGTGACTACCGATAGAGTGACATGTGCTCCTTGCATGGGAGTGTAGGCTTGAGTTCTTTGGGTCCAGGAAAGTCTAGGGTAGGCTAGGTGTGAGTGGTTAAGGGCTGATTTCGTTGAGGGAAGGCTAGGTCGCATATTTGTAAGGGTGAGTATTAGGGTTGTTGGTTATTTTTGGATGGGCCGAGAATTCAGTATTTTTCTGGACTATCAACCGTAGGTTTGAAGGTATGAGGTTAAGAGTTTAGGACCATTATATTTTTTTTAAGATATGATAAAATTGAGAAAGTTTTGGTTAAGTTTGGTTCGATTCGGGTTAAAACCGGGACCCTTGTCCAAGTTTTAAAACGAATCGGTTAAATTTTAAAATGAGCTCGAGTTTACGTCTAAGAATGCTTCTAAATATTTTTTGGGATATTTTATGGAGTTTGGTATGCTTCGGGTCAATTTTAGAGGTCCATGGTTGACGACATTACGATTACTCATTTATGTTTACGTTTGATTTTGGACGAGTTTGGTTAATTTAAACTGCATTATTTTTACTGTCAAATAATTACGATTATTAAATGTTATTTCAAAAATGAGAGCTTCCAAAAAAAAAATTCCGCAATTTTAAAACGAGGAGACGTTTCAATTTTCTTTCAAAAACTTGATGACGATTTTAAGATCATTTGTTCGACATGGAATTGCCTCTATCCATTTTAAAACATAATCAACTTCAACTAAAATATAAAAATATCCAAACGACGGTGAAAAAAGTCCCATAAAATCAATTCCCCAACAGTCAAAGATTTCAATTTCAATGATAGTATTCAAATGCATCATGTTTCTATTTGAAATTGCACCCAAATTTTGACAATTTTCACATATCTTGCAAATTTCGTGGGTGTCTTTAAATAAAATGGGAGAATAAAATCCATACTGCAAGATTTTTTAATCGTTTTCTTTGAAGAATAATATCCTCTGCATGCTTCTGAATGACAAAGTATAATGACACTACTTACCTCATTGTCGGGTATGAAATGTCGAAAAATTTGATCTGGACAATACTTGAACAGATATGGATCATCCCAATAAAATTTTTTTACCTCATGCAAATATTTTCTTTTATCTTGGGAACTCCATGGAGGTGGCATTTTTCCTGTCACAAGAAAATTTATTATGTTAGCAAACCAAGGTGTAATAGTGATTGAAAATAGATGTTCATCAGAAAAATTACCATCAATTGGTTTCATTTCACAATATGATCCTGTTATAAGTCTCAATAAATGATCAGGTACGACATTCTCGGTTCTTTTTTTATCTTTGATTACAATGTCAAATTCTTGGAGCAACAAAATTTATCATATCAGTCGTGGATTTGTATCCTGTTTGGTCAATAAATATCTAATAGCAGAATGATCAGTGAACACAATAGTCGTTGATCCAGTCAAATAAGAACGAAATTTATCTAATAGAAATATTACATCATTTATTTCTTTTTCAGTTGTGGAACAATTCATTTGAGCATTGTTTAAAGTTCTACTTGCATAATATATCACATGAGGCTTACCGTTTCTTCTTTGACCCATACTGCACTGACTTCATAATCACTCGCGTCACACCTGATTTCAAATGGTAAAGACTGATCAGGAGGTTGCATGATGGAGTTGATGTTAAATATCGAATGATTTTATCAAATCATTTTGACATTCTTGAGTCCACTCAAATGTAATGTATTTTTTTAATAGGGTACAAATGGGTTTAGTTATTAAACTAAATTCCTTTATAAACCTCATATAAAATCCTGCATGTCCCAAAAATGATAGAATTTCTTTAATAGTTTTTGGAGAGGGTAAATTGTTGATAACATCTACTTTTGCTTTATCAACTTCAATTCCATGAGATGACACAACATGTCCTAAAACAATTCTAGAAGTAATCATGTAATGATATTTTAACCAATTTAAAATAAGACCTTCTTCCTCCCATCTTTTTAAAACTTTTTCCAAATTTTCAAGACAATTATCATATGTATTCTCAAAAACAGTTAAATAATCCATGCAAATCTCCAAACAATTTTCAACCATGTCGCTAAAAATGCTTAGAATACATCTTTAAAATGTTGCTGGGACATTGCATAAATCAAATGGCATTCTTCTGAATGCAAATGTTCTAAAAGGACATGTGAATGTAGTTTTATCTTAATCTTCATGTGCAATAGGAATTTGATAATAGCCTAAATATTCATCAAGAAAACAGTAGTAGGGATGACCTGCTACTCTTTCTAAAATTTGATCAAAAAATGGTAATGGAAAATAATCTTTCTAGTGGCGTCATTTAATTTTCTATAATCAATACACATCCGCCAACTAGATGGGACTCGACTTGCAAACAATCCACCTTTTTCATTTTTTATCACTGTGATGCCAGGTTTTTTTGGAACTACTTGTGTTGGACTTACCCACTTACTATAATAAATAGAGTAGATAATTCAAATATCGAGTAGTTTGAGAACTTCAGTTTTCACAAAATCTTTCATGCGTGAATTAAATCTCCTTTGTGGTTGTTGAGATGTTTTAACATTTTCTTCTTAGTGAATTTTGTGAGTGCAAATTAGTGGATTAATGCTCTTTAGATCTTTTAGTGTCCTACCAATTGAATTTTTATGTTTTTTAAGCATGTCAACTAATTTACCTTCTTGATCACTTGTTAGTTTGAAAAAATTACCACCAGATATGTATAATCATCTCCAAGGAATGCATACTACTTTAATTCTTCTAGCACTGGTTTCAATTCCAATATGGGTGGTTCATCTTTGTTCTCATTTTTTTCCTCAAATTCTTTCTCTGATCCTAGTAACGAGTGATACCTGAAAAAATCATCAAGATCAATTTCAATATTTTCTTTAACAATATCAATTGAACAAATATCTAATTGGTCACGAGTAGTCTCTTCTTGAATGTTTTCTTCCAAAAAGTTTAAATAAGATTTTCATCTTCACTTTCATCTCCTTTGTCATGTGGTTGCTTACAAAGGTTAAAAACATTAAGCTCCAAGGTCGTATTACCAAATGAAAACTTCATTATTCCATTACTGTAATTTATTAGAGCATTAGAAGTTGCTAAAAATGGATGACCCAAAATTACAGGAATTTCATTATAAGCTTCGATAGGTTGTGTATCTAAAACTATGAAATCGATAGGATATACAAAGTTATCAACTTGGACCAACACATCTTCTACCATACCTCTTGGTACTTTAACAGATCTATCAGCAAGTAAAAGTGTTACCGAAGTATGTTTTAACTCGCCTAGATTGAGTTCTTGATAAACTGAATATGGAAGTAAATTCACACTTGCTCCAAGATCAAGCAATGCTTTTTAATCTTTCGTTCTCCAATAATACATGAAATAGTAGGACAACCAGGGTCTTTGTATTTCAAAGTGTTATTATTTTGAATGATTGCACTTACTTATTTGGCTAAAAATGCTTTCTTTTTCACATTCAATTTTCTTTTCACAGTGCACAAGTCTTTCAAAAATTTGGCATATGATGGTACTTGCTTTATTGCATCTAATAAAGGAATTTTAACTTTTACTTGTTTAAAAATATTATATATATCAGAATTCAAATTTGATTTTATTTGTATTTTTCAATGAATGAGGGAATGGTGGTGGTACTATCTATTGATCCTCCTCTTCGCAAGTTATGGGTTCCACTTCTTTACCCTTTGGAATTGATTTATCATCATCTTTACAAGGTTCAAAAATGGATTTTTCCACAACCTTACCACTTCAAAGAGTAATAACGGATTTTACTTGATCCATCGGTTGAGTTCCAGAAGTTCCAGTTTGTGAATGATGATCCTTGGGATTAGGCTATGGTTGTGAAGGAAAATTACATTTTTCATGAACATTAAGTGCATATGCAAATATAGCAAGAGTATCTTTAAAATCTGTCATGGTTTGAGCATTTTGAGTATTAATAGACTTTTTCTTTGCAATGAAAGAATTCAATGTATCTTCCAAATTCCTTTTAGGTGGAGGAACATAAGGTGCATAATTTTGAAAATTTTGTTGATTTTGGAAATGTGGTTGTGAAAATTGTACAGCGTTATCATTCCTCCAATAAAATTTGGATGATTTCGACAACCTGGATTGTAACTTTGAGAAAATGTTTCAAAATTTGTCCTTTTAAAATTGTTAAAAACAGTGGATTGTTCATGGAGACATTATTTAAAAAAGGAAAAATAGGACAATATTTTGTAGAATGATCACTTGTATCACAGATGTGACACGCAATTTCTTGAACATATTTTAATTAACCATTTTTTTCAATTCAAGTGCCTCAACTTTTTTGGCCAAAGAGGTCAGTCTGGCTTTGAGATCATGTTCATCCTTGAGGGTGTACATACCTCCACCAAATGTGGGAAATTGAATCTTGTTTGATGGTTCGATTGTAAATATAGTATCCCAATTTTGAGCATTTTCAGCTAATGAAACGAGATACTCAATTGTCTCGTTTGGATCTTTATCTTCAAATGTTCCATTACACATAAATTCAACCATTTGCCTATCTTTAGGTGTTAAGCTTCATAAAATTGCGAAACAACTCTCCAAATTTCAAAACCAGGATGATGACAATGATTAAGTAATTCTTTAGATCTATCCCAACACTGATAAAAAAATTTCTCATTGTTTTTGAGTGAAAGTGATGATTTGCCTTTTGAAAGATTTTGTTCTATGAGATGGAAAAAACTTTTTCAAAAATTGTTAATGCAATTCATCCCAAGTTCGAATGGATCCCGGTCTAAGATTTTGTAGCTAAGTTTTAGCTTTATCTTTCAAAGAAAAAAGAAAAAAATCAAGTCGAATGGTGTTCATGCTACAATTTAGATCATTGCATGTCTTGCACACTTTTTCAAACTCTCGTAAATGCATGTATGGATTTTCAGAATCTAAGCCATGAAAGTTGGGTGAAAGTTGGATAATACCAGGCTTAAAATTGAAATGAGATGCATCCGCTGCTAAAAACTAGACATGAAGGTGCACTAGTGCGTATAGGATTCATATGATTTCTAAGTTTTCTTCGTGTATCATGATCATGTTGAGATTGAATTTCATCTTCATTTTCTTGGATGGGTTCTTCCGCCATGTTTTGTGAAAATAAAGGATTATTTCAAATGATTCGACCACTAAGTGTACGTGACCAAGTGCTCATGCAAATGCAAAAGGAAAAGAAGAAACACACACAAAATCAATAAAAATTAAAAGAAAGAAAAATAAACTATAAACAAAATAAAATAGACTTGAAATTAAATTATACTTCTCCGATAACGGCGCCAAAAACTTGATGCGACTTTGATTGTTGCACTCCCAAGAGCAGATATTCCACATGTAGTATAATTCGGTGAGTCCGAATATCGTATCCACTGGAAGCTATGGTAATTACAAATCCACTACAATGTCCTTTTGTTTTGTTTTGTTTTGTTTTTCTTTGAATTGTTTAAATCTTTAGTTGGTAATTTTTAATTGTTCGAATTTTAATTCAAGTAGTTCAGATTAGAGGATCTGCTATTTGGTATTTTAATAAAGTTAACATTAATGATCATTGTTGGAAACTGAATTTCGGATGTTTGACAAACTAAGCGTCTAACTGATCTAAAAAGAATTATAACCGGTCTAAAACATGTTGCCATTAACTGAAGAAAAACACGCAGACTTTTGAAGGAAACTGAACCAGCAACTGAACTCGATCAGTTGTGAACTGATCAGTTACTACAAACAGTTGTGAGCTTCTCAACTACATTCTATCAGTTGATCCCTCAACTATACAAGTTATCAATTAATACATTCTGTAACGTACCGTAATTTTACTATTCAAAGTTTGCGGAAAAATTAAAAATTTTCTTGAATAAATCATGAACCTTCAAAATTCGTTAAAAGAGTTAAACTGTACGTCCGCAAGTTGTTGCAACAAAAGATTTGGAAGTTAAAGTTTGACAAAAGTATTAAATGTTTGTATAAAACGTAAAACATGACGGTCCTCGGGTTAGCCTTCCACTCAGTCCAAGCCTGCTCCTTGGTCCCCACCTCCAGCCTCCTCATAAACATCCTCACCTGTATCGATCAAGCCTAGTGAGTCTAAAGACTCAACACATATAAACTGGAAGTAACAAGTACTACATAATAAAATCACATGCAACTTTAAAATAGGACATACATACTTAAACTTGAACTTGCATAACAAAACCTGAACATACGTACATACATACTTAGACGTGCCATAAACGTTTCTTAAACATGCTTGCAAACTTGAATATACTAAAACATACATAGCTTCATCATTTTGTGTAGAGATATGTTTCAAAGCAAGTGACCCATAACATAATCGCCTGATCAGACTAAACCACAATACTGGGATGACATGGACGTATCCACTGCCACATACATGAGATCCCCGTTCATAATTTGACGGGCGGATTGGTCCCCATTCATAATTTAACGCTTTCCAATCCTGATCTAAACCCGTTCATAATTTAACGGGCGGATTGGTCCTCGTTCATAATTTAACGCTTTCCAATCCTAAACATAATTCGGTCACAAGACATTTAGCATACCTCAAAAGCTTAAAATATTTTCTTGCACGTCAACATACTTATTTGGCGTTGAGGGATTCGTTGGACTTCGATTGGGGCCGTTGCTGCACATACTTACATGAATTCAAAAGCTTAATTGTAAACTTAAGACGTAAATATCATGCTTACTTACGAGCTCATTCAATTCCTTAAGACGTTCTAAGATTCCCATGACTCGACCTTGTAAATCATTGTACTAAACCATGACATCAAACCTCAAAGAATGCTATAAAATTTTTCCCAAAATAAGTGCTAAACGGACCCCATACCCAGGTCCGGCTATGGGTCCATGTAGGTGTGCAAAGGAATTACCCGGGAAGAAGTCAGGGCATGGACCCTGTGTCAGGGTCCGGGTAGACTCGGTTGGTTGACACTTTGAAGGGAAACAAAGACATGTACCCCGTGCCCTAGTCCGTGTGGGGGTCTGTGTCGGCACGCAAGAATGGCACCAAGAAGAAAACAGAGGCACAGACCCCGATTATATGGGCCATGAACCGACACCACGAGACCATCTTAGGATGCTATAACATCGAACCTAATTCTCACAAACACCCATAGCAAGGACGTACACCCTATGAGACATGCAATTCAAAAACGTAGTAATTGACACCAACTCGTTTCCTATGACTTCTGATGCATTCGAGTGCCTATCAACACTAAAAGACATATCAAATAACATCCCACATCATACTAAGCATACCTAGACGCTTCAACGATCACCTGTCAATCCCCAACGAAAACCACAACAATAAAATCTCAAGAACATATCAATATATAATTTTTTCTGAAAAATGCAGTTTGAGTAATCCCACGAAAAACAGTCATAACTCACTCAATTTTTATCCAAATATTTTTATTTATTGTCAAATCGAAGGTATCGAAAAGTTCTACAATTTTTGTGTGGAAATATTTCTCAGAATCACGACCGAAAAATCGCAGTATTCAAAAAGACAGTAAAAATGAGTTTTCAGATCTAAAATTATTTCAAAACTGATCCAAACCAATTTTCCACTTAAACGACGAATGTCACACATGAATTTTTACGCATAAAAATAACACTACACATAATATGACGAGATCGATGCAGAAATAACAGAATATATGTTCCTTTTGATGATAAACTTTATCGAAACGGCGATACCGAAGCGGAGATGGCGTGAGGATTGATCGGGACGAACGTGGCACTAAAAATCTTTGAAGAAAACACACGAAAGTTTGCTGGAAGATGGAGAGGGTAGGGGCGGCTACAAGGGTTCTTAGAAACCTAGGTTTTCTCCTCTCAAAAATAAAAAAAAATCTGAGTAATGAAGTGTGTGTGTGTGTGTGTTAATCGATTTTTAGTGTGTGTAAAAACATGTAAGTGTGTGTGAGTGTATAAAACGTGTGTGTGTGTTTTAATTAGGATAAATTATAGCTAAATTAACTAATTAAAATACTAATTAAAGGTTAACACACACTAATTTAATCAAACTCTTCAACTAAAATAATTACACACCAATATTAAAAGTTTTAAACTCTTAAATCCACTAAATAAATGAATTAGGATTAAAAATGCTAAAATTAATAAATATTTAAAAATGCCCCAACCTCAACTTAAAATAAAATCCCCCATTTTAAATTGTCAAAAATCGTCTCCGGTCTTTTCCTCATTCCCACCTCGAATAATCGCCTGAAACATGAAACTTCGAAAAAACATTTTAACGAGCGTCACATAAACATGAATAATTTAAAATACTATATTTAAATAAATCATGCCTGCTAAATCAATATAAATTAGTTAAATGATTTAATAATTAAATAAATGCATGAGTTATACGTGTACTGACTTTGGGCACTACAGTTTCTCCCTCACTTATAAAATTTCGTCCTCGAAATTAAATCTTACCAAACAACTCCTGGTAGCGAATACTCATGTTGCTTCTGACTCCCAAGTGGCTTTTTCCACAGATTGGTTTAGCCATCGGACTTTGACCAACTTGGTCACTTTGTTCCGAAGTCTCCTGCTCCTGTTTGTTTAGGATTTGGTCAGGTCTTTCCTCATAAGACAGGTCTGGAGCCAACTGCAATGGCTCGTAGCTCAGAACATGCGGAGGATTAGCTAGGTACCTCCTCAGCATTAAGACGTGGAACACATTGTGTACCCCGGCCAGATTCGACGGAAGGGCAAACAAGGTGTCACAACAGGATGTTGTGTTAGTGGGGGAACTCTATAGTTACCGGGCCCTACTTGATTGAGACCCCGAGGGAAGTAAGGAAATCTTACCTTGTAACTTTTTGGCAATGGCATTTGCCGCTCCAGCAGCTTTAGTACTTAGTTAACGCCCCAGCCCAACTCCTGCGATGAGAAGGGATATCTTTTTCGATCAAAAGTACTATGTAAAATCTTCGGTTTTTTCCTCCCTCCTTTTGCTCCTCAGCCTACGGGGTATTAGCATCGCTTCCCAAATCTCATAACACCCTTCATGGGTGCTATCTTCACGAAAATGTGGTCACCTACTGCAAACTCCAGATCTCTTCTTCTCTTATCAGCATAGCTCTTTGGCGACTCTGGGCAGTCTTCATTCTGTCTCAAATCTTGACCACCACATCTGCAGTCTACTGAACTATCTCCGGACCAAGTTCTGCTCTTTCACCAACCTCATCCCAATGAACTGATGATTTGCACTTCCTTCCATACAATGCCTGATAGGGAGCCATACCTATAGATGA
Organism: Primulina eburnea; assembly: GCF_022965805.1. NCBI lineage: Eukaryota > Viridiplantae > Streptophyta > Magnoliopsida > Lamiales > Gesneriaceae > Primulina > Primulina eburnea. Next base: position 19,075,873 of record NC_133107.1, read on the forward strand.
TTGGAAACTGTTGTTATATGTAAACTCCACTAGAGTTAAATTTGATTCCCAAGTCCCTTGGAAATCGATCATACAGGCTCGCAATAAATCTTCAAAATCTGAATCACTCGCTCAGACTGGCCATCTGTCTGCGGGTGAAAAGCTGTACTTAAAAGCAATTTCTTGCCATGGCTGCATGTAAGCTCTTCCAAAAGGACGATGTAAACCTCGGGTCCCTGTCGGACACAATAAAAATTGGGATCCCGTGCAATCGAACAATCTCCCTGATATAAAGCTCCGCATACTGCGTCATGGAGAAAGTCGTCTTCACCGGCAAGAAATGCGCTGACTTAGTGAGTCGATCCACTATAACCCAAATAGAATTAGATCCCCTGACTGACCTAGGCAAACCAACCACAAAGTCCATTGTAACATTCTCCCATTTTCACTCTGGGATGGGGAGTGACTTAATTAATCCTGATGGCCTCTGATGCTCTGTCTTCACCTGCCGACAAGTGAGGCATTCAGACACAAATCTGCGGATGTCTCTCTTCATCCCTGGCCACCAATACAAAATCTGTAGGTCCTTGTACATCTTGGTACCTCCTGAGTGAATAGAATACGGAGATGCATCTGCCTCTGTCAGAATATCCTCTATGATCGAATCAACACTAGGCACCCACATTCTACCTCTGTATCTCACAATACCATCTGACACTGTGTAGATTACACTGCCCTTGGCTTCGTCCTTCAGTCTCCATTTCTGTAACTGCTCATCTGAAGGTTGGCCCGCACGAATACGGTCTAGCAAAGAAGATTTTACTGTCAGATTAGACAGCCTCGGAGCTCTGCCCTTGCGATAAACCTCTAAACCAAACTTCTGAATCTCAGACTGAAGAGGTCTCTGTACTTACGACCGTGCTACAACTGCCACTTTCCTACTCAAGGCTTCTGCGACAACATTAGCCTTTCCCAGATGGTACCTAATCTCGCAGTCGTAGTCTTTCACCAACTCTAACCACCGTCTCTGTCTCATGTTCAGTTCCTTCTGCGTGAAGAAATACTTGAGACTCTTGTGATAGGTAAATATCTGGTATTTCTCTCCATACAAGTAATGTCTCCAAATTTTTAATGCAAAGACAACGGCGGCTAATTCTAAGTCGTGCGTCGGTTAATTTTTCTCATGCACCTTCAACTGCTTGGAAGCATAAGCTATAACCCGACCCTGCTGCATCAATACTGCGCCTAACCCGAGCTTAGATGCATCGGTGTATAGCACAAAATCACCTTGTCCTGTCGGCATGGCTAACACTGGTGCTGAAATAAGAGCTTGCTTCAACATATCGAAGCTCTTCTGGCACTCGCCACTCCACAAGAACTTAGCATTCTTCTTGGTCAGTGAAGTGAGTGGCACTGCTATGGACGAAAACCCCTGAATAAACTTACGGTAGTAACCGGATAAACCCAGAAAACTGCGGATTTCTGATGTATTCTTCGGCTCAACCCATTCCTTAACGGATGCTACTTTGGCGGGATCCACCTCGATTCCACTGCTAGATATTATGTGACCCAAGAATGCCACATTTTCCAACCAAAACTCGCACTTACTGAACTTCGCAAATAACTTCCGACTCTGCAAGGTCTGGAAAACTGTCTTCAAGTGTTGACTGTGCTCCTCACGGCCCTTCGAGTAAATAAGAATGTCTTCAATAAACACTATGACGAACTGATCAAGGTAGGACTGAAATACTCGGTTCATCAAGTCCATGAAAATTGCTGAAGCGTTCGTCAGTCCGAATGGCATCACTAAGAACTCGTAATGCCCATATTTGGTTCTGAAGGCTGTTTTGTGAACATCTACGTCTTTCACCTTCAGCTGGTGATATCCTGATCGAAGATCTATTTTATAGAACACCGTGGCTCCCTGAAACTGATCATACATGTCTTCGATTCTAGGAACTGGGTACTTGTTCTTTATCGTTACCTTGTTCAACTCTCGGTAATCGATGCACAGTCTCATACTCCCATCCTTCTTCTTTACAAAAAGTACTGGTGCGCCCCACGGTGAGAAGCTGGGGAGGATGAATTCCTTGTCTAGAGGCTCTTGGATCTGGTATTTGAGTTCTAGCATCTCTGCTGGAGCTAATCTATACGGTGCCTTAGAGATTGGCACTGTTCCTGGCATGAGCTCAATTGCAAACTCCACCTCTCTCTCTGGTGGAAGACCTGTGACGTCGTCAGGAAAGACGTCCGAGAAGTCTCTGACTACTGGCACATCTGATAATGACGGAGTGGGTATGTCAGGTGCAGAAATAACGCTGGCCAAGATGGTCTGACAACCCTTAGAAATAAGTCTCCGAGCCTGCATGTAAGTGATCATGCGAGGGAAATTTCTCTATCTGGCTGGTTCAAACAGAAACTGCTCCATGCCCACCGGTCTAACCAAAACAGATCTCTTCTGAAAAACAATCAAGACTCTGTTCCTCGTCAACCAGTCCATTCCCAGAATGATATCGAACTCTGGCATTGGTAAGACGATCAAGTCGGCATACACTAGGTGTCCGTGTAATTCTAGATCAATGTCTCTGACCACACTAGTAGCTGATAATTCTTCCCCTGATGGGACTGTCAATGAATAATTCACGTCGAGTCCAGTGGTCTTGATATCCAAGTGAAGAGAGAATGTTTCTGAAATAAATGAATGAGTGGCTCCTGAATCTATCAAGGCCTGAGTAGCTAATCTTTTAATGAAAATGTTTTTTGAGAGACGTTAGCACAACACAAACTTATATTCCAAAATTTCTAACATTATCCTCGATCATAGAAGAAATTAGTATTCCAAGTCACTCAAAAGTATTACTAGCACACTAATAATCCGAAATAAAATTCCACATGCAAGGAAAAATAATACTGAGCTTAGGTAGAAAAGTTTACCTGTCAGTAAAATCGTGTATGGGTTCGCCTCTTGTGCGTGCATGGCCAACACTCTGCCCTGAGTTGGCTGCTTCCAATGTGGGCACTCTTTTAGAATGTGGTCAGTAGCTCCACATTTAAAACACTTGCCTGACCCATATAGGCATTGCCCAGGATGCTGGCGGTTGCACTTAGGGCATACCGAGAAAACAACTGGCCTCTGTGGCGCTCTTATCTGCTGAATTGGACCATTGCCCTTTGGTGGTCCCTGATATGGCTTCTTCCCTGGCGGCCCCTGAAACGGCCTCTTAAACTGAGGTCGTTGTTCCTGTTGGTGCGCCGGAGCCTGATAGGGCCTCTTGCCCTACCTGTCTGCCTCAATATCTCTCTGATCCTGTTCTGCAGCCAAAGCTCTTGACACGGCAACCGTGTAGGTAGTAGGACCAGCAACTCGGACGTCACGCCTCAAGACCGGCCGTAACCCATCTATAAAATGCCTCAACTTGCTCTGGGCATCATTAGCTATCAGGGGCACAAAGTGACACCCCCTTTCAAACTTCCTGACAAAATCCGCCACGCTACTGTCTCCCTGACGCAGCGTCATAAAATCCCTCGTCAATCTGGACCGTACTTCCTCAGTAAAGTACTTGGAGTAGAAAACCTCCTTGAAACCATTCCAAGGCAACACTTGCAAGTTGAATGCCACTGATGCACTCTCCTACCATAATCTGGCGTCCCCTGTCAGAAGGAATGTGGCACACCTGACCCTATCTGCATCGGTCAGTTCCATAAAGTTGAAGATTACCTCGATGGACTTAATCCATCCCTCAGCTATCATCGGGTCAGTGGTACCCGAACACTCCTTCGGACTCATCCTTCTGAATCTTTCATACACCGCCTCAGGTTGGGGCCTCGCCCCTGCATCTACTGCCGCCTGGTTCCTTGCAAACTGTGCGAAGAACTGAGTCATACCTGCAAGCATCTGTGCTTTCATATCTGGTGGTTGAGGTGGAGGAGCATCTTTTCTCTCCTCTCGAGGCTCTCTGTCCTCGTCCCTTGCCTCACGGTCAATCACACGTCTAGGAGGCATACTGTTCCAATAATTTACCCAAAACGTAAACCCCACATGCATGAACATGATATAGACAACATAAGATGCATGTACTTTGAACTTTAAAATTATTCACATACTGAAATCAGAACTTAATGCTTGCTACATAACATAAATTTGAAACCTTAAAACATACAGACTTGAGGTGTGACTTCGTGAGCTTCTTGCGACTGGCAGTAGGCATAACCCTTTACAAGAACACAGCTCTGATACCAACTAACATACCGTACTTTTACTATTCAAAGTTTGCGGAAAAATTAAAAATTTTCTTGAATAAATCATGAACCTTCAAAATTCGTTAAAAGAGTTAAACTATACGTCTCGCAAGTTGTTGCAACAGAAGATTTGGAAGTTAAAGTTTGACAAAGTATTAAATGTTTGCATAAAACGTAAAACATGACGGTCCTAGGGTTAGCCTCCCGCTCAGTCCAAGCCTGCTCCTTGGTGCCCACCTCCAGCCTCCTCATAAACATTCTCACCCGCATCGATCAAGCCTAGTGAGTCTAAAGACTCAACACGTATAAACTGGAAGTAACAAGTACTACATAATAAAATCACATTCAACTTTAAAATAGGACATACATACTTAAAACATGAACTTGCATAACAAAACCTGAACATACGTACATACATACTTAGACGTGCCATAAACTTTTCTTAAACATGCTTGCAAACATGAACATACTTAAACATACATAACTTCATCATTTTGCGTAAAGATATGTTTCAAAGCAAGTGACCTATAACATAATCGTCTGATCAGACTAAACCACAGTACTGGGATGACAGGAATGTATGCACTGCCACATACATGAGATCCCCGTTCATAATTTAACGAGCGGATTGGTCTCCGTTCATAATTTAACGCTTTCCAATCCTGATCTAAACCCGTTCAGAATTTAACGGGCGGATTGGTCCCCGTTCATAATTTAACGCTTTCCAATCCTAAACATAATTTGGTCACAAGACATTTAGCATACCTCAAAAACTTAAAATATTTCTTGCACATCAACATACTTACTTGGCGTTGAGCGATTCGTTGGACTTCAATTGGGGCCGTTGCTGCACATACTAACATGAATTCAAAAGCTTAACTTGTAAACTTAGACGTAAGTATCATGCTTACTTACGAGCTCATTCAATTCCTTAGGACGTTCTAAGATTCCCATGACTTGACCTTGTAAATCATTGTACTAAACCATGACATCAAACCTCAAAGCATGCTATAAATTTTTCCCAAAATAAGTGCTACACGGACCCCGTACCCAGGTCCGGCTACGGGTCCGTGTAGGTGCGCAAAGGAATTACTCGGGAATAAGTACGGGCAGGAACCCCGTGTCAGGGTCCGTCAAAGGGTCCGGGTAGACTCGGTTGGTTGACAATTCGAAGGGAAACAAAAAGAACGCCGTGCCCTAGTCCGTGTGGGGGTCCGTGTCGGCACGCAAGAATGGCACCAAGAAGAAAACACAGGCACAGACCCCGTGCCAGGGTCCCTGTCCGGGTCCGTGTACCTGCGCGACTCTGAATCTCACGAAAATTCTGAACACGCAATGTTTATCATTCTAGACTCGGTTATATGGGCCATGAACCGACACCACGAGACCATCCTAGGATGCTATAACATCAAACCAATTTCGCACAAACACCCATAGCAAGGACGCACACCCTACGACATATACAATTCAAAAACGTGGTAATTGACACCAACTCGTTTCCTACGAGTTCTGATGCATTCGAGTGTCTATCGACACTAAACGACATATCAAATAACATCCCAACATCATACTAAGCATACCAGACGCAGAAACGATCACCCGTTAATCCCCAACGAAGCCTGCAACAATAAAATCTCAAGAACACATCAATACATAATTTTTTGAAAAACGCAGTTTGAGCAGTCCCACGAAAAACGTCATTACTCACTTAATTGTCATCCAAATATTTCTAATTTACTATCAAATCGAAGGTATCAAAAAGTTCTACAATTTTCATATCGATAGTGTAGAACCCGTAAATTGGACTGCGTATAAGCCATGCATAATTCTAATATTTAAAATTAAAATGATGTTATCTCATGAGTATTTAAATTCTTTTCTTTAAATTTATTTATTTTACGCAATATTTTAATTGTTATCTTTTCAGTTAAATAAGTGAGGTCGGACTGGAGATGGAGTATTGAGATAAGTTAATAAAGACTTATTTAAGAAGTGGTAATTTGGCATGTTAGTAAATATAATTTAAAAAGTTGGCATGAATGCAAATTATTAAAATTCTTTGGTATTTTATTAAATTATTATAAAGCATAAAATGCATGTTTATTTCAGTAAATTATGTTTAATTATTTTTACGCATTTTTAGGCATAATTCATGCATGATAGAATTTAATTCATGAAATTTTAAAAGTTCACGCATTAGGATTTCTAGGTGCATTTCACGTTCGAACGAGGAACGGGGACCGGGGAATTTTTCAGGAAAATTATTTGATTGCACGCGTTATTTTTATAAATTAATTTAAAGCTTTTTTAGAGTATTTTTCAAAAATGGGAATTTTTGGGTATTTTTACCCGCATGATTGTTATTTTTATCGGTACGTAAATTTTATCAAATCGGGGACTTTTTAAGGGTTCGGCTAATATTTTCAAATTCTTTTCAACTCGGAATATTTTTCGGGAGTGGGTTTGAGCTTAATGGGCCTACTTTTGAATTTATAGGGCTTAATAATCTTTTTAATCTTTAAATTAAACAAGTTAGACCCATTAACTAATAATTTATCTTATATAATTAACCCTTAAGCATGTTTTAGCCTAAACCTAAAGTCATTAGCCGACACCCCTTTCAGAACCTCTCACCCTCAATTTCAGAACTCTGCATCTCAAGGAAAACCTTCGGCCAAGCTCTATTCTTGAAGGAAAAGTTGCCTCCGGCATTCGTTCTTCGATTCTCTCGCGACCTCATCATCAAGGCACGCTAAGTACTATTATTCTGCATCTTATACGTCATATTTAGGTGGTTTTGTGTGATTTTATCAATGGTTTTCTCGATCCGGTCATGAGCATGAAGTTTGTCAAATTCTTGTTGTGTTCTTGCATTTCTTCGGTTGATGCTCACGTTTTCATGTATTTGGTGCAAGGGGCTGCGATTCTTAAGTTTCTAGAGGCTGCTAGTGGTGTCAAGTTGCTTTCATGAGGTTTAGAAAATGTGCTTGACGTATACAAGTGAAGAGCCGAGAGTTTGGGGCTTGGGTTGGCTTAAACTCTGTCGGGCAGGGGTGCGGCCGTGCATGGGTTCGTATCCTGCCGCGTCTCAACCCTTGTAATGTCTGGTATGAGGTTAGGAGTGGACCATAGGCTGTTGGACGAGGGAGAAGTTCGAATCTCGGTGATGTAGCTTGATAGGGAAAAGGTGATATCGTTGCTCGGGTTCTCGCATGATTCGTGCAGCAGCATTTCACGTTGCTTTGGTTTAGTTTAGGAGGTCCCTTACGGTTTGGGAAGGAAATTTAAATGTTGGACAGATGGTTCTATAAGAGGGGACCGAAAGATTTGAGATTTGGGGGCCATGTGTTGGAGTATGATCATAGAAAGGGAACCGAGAGTTACAACAGCTTTTGTTTGGGTTTAGCTTAGTTTAGATGGAGTCATTAGGTGACTAATGGTGTGTAATAATGGTTGGACAGCTGGTTGGAGAAGGGAGGACCGAGTTGTTGGAGTTTTGGGCAAGGGAAGTGTATGGGGTGGCATAATAAGAATGGGCCGAGAGATTTGTTCAAAATTCTGAATTTAATAGCCGAGAGTTTTGGATCTAATCTTGTGGTATTACGAGCTTCATAGTGTTTTTAAAATATGATAAAAAGTTGGGAAGATTTCGGTTTAGTTTCGATTTGATTCGGGTTAAAACCGGGACCCCGGTCCATGTTTTAAAACGAACCGATTAAGTTTGAGATTTGGTCTCGAGTTTACGTCTAAGGATGATTTTAAAAATTTTTTGGGACATATTAAGGAGTTTGGTAAGCTTCGGGTCAATTTTAGAGGTCCAGGTTTAAAACGATAATATTTGGGTTTCCAGGGACAAAATGACCTCATTTTGCACCCGGGGTAAGATTTGGGTCGTGGCAACACCCTGAGCACAAATCATGATATTTTTAAATGTTCATGCATCACGTTTACGATTTTTACGCTATTATAATAATTATGGTGCATGCTTGGTTTAAAGGAATTAAGAGAGAAAAAGTGAGAAAGTGAAGAGCACTCCGTCTCCGCCGCGCCGCGTCGTTATTTTGTTTGTTTTCTGTAAAAACAAACCAAGGCATGTTTATATCTTCTTTCACTCTTCAATCAAGTCATATAGGTATTTTTAAATATAGCAAGTACATGATTTTAATGCAAGAAGATCGAAATTGTTCGTATTTAATTATGCCATTTAATTATATTACGTGCATGAAAACAGAAAATGATTATTTTTGAGATTTATGCGATATGGCTTGTGGTGCATTCACTATGTGGGAGCATTATTTATACGGTCGCCAGTGACCGCTCAGTTCAGGTTGGTACCACCCGGTCGCCAGTGACCGATCAGTTCAGGATGGTACCATCGGGTCTTCAGTGACCGCCAGCTCAGTTCCAGGCTCCCCGGTAGTCAGTTACCGATCAGTTCAGCTTAGTGCAGTGGCCACAGGCGTAAAACATAATCTCAACAGAAAATTTTATCAGTTATTTCAGTACAGGGCTCCAAGGAGCAAATATTTTTACTGTGATTATCAGTTCAGTTATGCACGTATTATAATTGCTCAGTACAGATTATTTTCAGTATGCCTCATGACATGATATTTTACCCCATTCATATTTTTACTCAGATTTTACTCGTTACCTGCGATATATGCATGCTGAGTCTTTAGGCTCACTAGACTTGATTGTTGTAGGTACTGATGAGGTCAGGGCCGAGGGCGGGGACCAGTGAGCCAGCTTGGGTCGGCAGTAGTGGCACCCGAGGACCTCAGTGCAGCAGTGTTTATTTTATTCCGCAAACAAATTTTTATCAGTCATTGGACATTTTTTTAAATTGTTATTGTGGACAAACAATTATTTCATTCCGCTGCTTTTATTTTAAACATTGAACTTGATTCATCAGTTGGTTTTATGAGTAAGGCCATTTAAGTTCTTTTAAAAAGAAAATTTTTAATTTTTCGCAAATTTTCAAGCAAAAAGTTTTCAGGGCCTTCAGAGATAGTTTTCTCAGAATCACGACCAAAAAATCGCATTATTTAAAAAGACAGTAAAAACGAGTTTTCAGATCTAAAATTATTTCAAAACTGATCCAAACAAATTTTTCGCTCAAACGACGATCGTCACACATGAATTTTTACGCATAAAAATTACACAACACGTAATATGACGAGATCGATGCAGAAATAAAAGAATATACGTGCCTTTTGATGATAAACTTTACCGAAACGGCGATACCGAAACGGAGATGGCGTGAGGATTGATCCGGAACGAACGTGGCACTAAAAAACTTTGAAGAAAACACACGAAAGTTTGCTGGAAGATGGAGAGAGAAGGGGCGGCTGCAAGGGTTCTTGGAAACCTAGGTTTTCTCGTCTCAAAAATAATAAAAATCTGAATAATGAAGTGTGTGTGTGTTAATCGATTTTTAGTGTGTGTACAAACGTGTAAGTGTGTGTGAGTGTATAAAACGTGTGTGTGTTTTAATTAGGTGAAATTATAGCTAAATTAACTAATTAAAATAATAATTAAAGGTTAACACACACTAATTTAATAAAACTCTTCAACTAAAATAATTACACACCAATTTTAAAAATTTTAAACCCTTCCACTAAATAAAATTAGGAATAAAAATGCTAAATTTAATAAATTATTTTAAAATACCCCAACCTCAACTTAAAATAAAATCCCCCATTATAAATTGTCAAAATCGTCACTGATTTTTTTTCTTTTGCCCGTCTCGAATAATCTCCTGAAACATGAAACTCGAAAAAGCATTTTAACATGCGTCACATAAACATGAATAATTTACAATATTGTATTTAAATAAATCATGCACTGCTAAAATCAATATAAAATTAGTTAAATTATTTAGTAATTAAATAAATATATTGGTTATACGTGTACTGACTTCGGGCACTACACATTCAACCGACAAAAGCTGACTACAACAAGTAGTGGGATCGCCGCATTACAGAAAAGCTGCAGGGTACGACTGTCAGAAGAATGGTGACGTGGTATGAAATAGATAGAAAGGTACAAATTGTATTTAATATTACCGTTTGATAAACATAAAAATTGTATATTAATTAAATGTTTTATAATATAAATTTATAATTTTTGCTTTATTAAATGTTTAAATATTATATGTTTTATAATAAATTGTATAAAATATAAGTTGTTGTATAATTATAAGTTTTTACTATTTTTTACAGGTTCGATAAAACAAGAATAACCTTGGCGTTGCAAATGAGATTAAGATGATTCTTGGACCTGTAGAAAGTTGATGTTAATATCTACAATATTGGTGGCAAGCATGATAAAAATCTTCTCACAAGTGGAATCAAATTAAGCAACAAATAAATTTACCAAAGAAGTGACAGTTTTACCATGCTCTAACATTTTGACCATATCTCTCAAATTACTTGGTCAAATGGTTAAACAAATACCACAATTTAAACAACTTAGATATCTACATGTTTAATTTTATGTGGAAAAGAAAATTCGGATGAGAAGATTTTCAAAAGTGATGTGTATTAAAATATAATTTCTTGGGACACCAATGAAGACTTATGTGTAAAAAATAATATTTTATTTGTGATTTTCTCTCCAAATTTGGCTATAAATAGGGGTGCATTGTAATAAATTGAGATATCTTTCATTCTATGAACAAATCTTTGAGTTCATAATATTTCTCTCTTTATTTTTCCTTTATTTCTTGATTTAAATATAATTAGCATGTTAATTTCATATTCAAATTATATTAGCATGTTAATTTCATATTCAAAGTTTTATACTTTGAATAATGAGTAGCTAACTTCCCAAGGTTGAGATGAAAAGGTGAAGCTCTTGGTATGATAATAAGGTTATTAAAAGGTAATAATCTATGTTTTAAATTATTTAATAATTATTTATTGTTTATGTTATACTTATTTCTTTAAGTATTATTATACCCTATTTATAAGTGGGAGTTTTGATTTATTGTTGCTATATGTTACACTAAATTCTTGGAACCATTTAAATGTTAGTTGGGTATTACCAACCATTTAAAGTGGATGCCTTGATTTATTATATATAAATATATCATAATATTAATTTCTTGGTACCATTTAAATTTTTGTTTGGTTTTATCAACCATTTAAAGCGGGAACCTTGATTTAGTGTTTACAAATATTTATAGCACAATAAATACTTGACAACATTTATAAGTTTTGGTATATATTATATACTTATAAGATAATAATATATAATATAATATAAATATGATTATTTAATATATTGGAACCATTTTATTAAGTGGATTTCGATAAATATGATTATTTAATATAATATAAATATTTCGATATGATATTGGACTCACCGAAATATACTACTTGTGGACAACCAGCTCTTGGGAGTGCAACAATCAAAGTCGCGACAAGTTTTTGGCGCCGTTGCCAGAGAAGCATAATTTAAATTCAAGTCTATTTAATTTTGTTTATTTTTATTTATTTGAATTTTTATTGCTTTTGTGTGTTTTTATTCTTTTTCTTTTGCATTTTAATGAGCATTTGGTCACGTACACTTAGTGGTCGACTCATTCGAAATAACCCTTTATTTTTACAAAACATGGCGGAAGAACCCTTCCAAGAAAATGAAGATGAAATTCAATCTCAACATGATCATGATCGACGAAGAACACATAGAGATCACATGAATCCTACACGTACTAGTGCACCTTCATGTCTAATTTTTCCCCCTGATGCATCTCATTTCAATTTTAAGCATGTTGTTATCCAACTTTTACCCAACTTTCATGGCTTAGATTCTGAAAATCCATACATGCATTTAAGAGAATTTGAAGAAGTGTACAACACATATAATGATCTAAATTGTAGCATGAACACCATTCGACTTAAGCTTTTTTCTTTTTTCTTTAAAAGATAAAGCTAAAACTTGGCTACAAAATCTTAGATCGGGATCTATTCGAACTTGGGATGAATTGCGACAACAATCTTTGAAAAAGTTTTTTTCATCTCATAGAACAAAATCTTTCAAAAGTCAAATCATCACTTTCACTCAAAAATAAGGAGAAACTTTTTATCAGTGTTGGGATAGAAATAAAAAATTGCTTAATCTTTGTCCACATCATGGTTTTGAAATTTGGAGAGTCGTTTCTCAATTTTATGAATGCTTAACACCTAAAGATAGGCAAATGGTTGAATTTATGTGTAATGGAACATTTGAAGATAAAGATCCAAACGAGACAATTGAGTATATCGATTCATTAGCTGAAAATGCTCAAAATTGGGACACTATAGGTACAATCGAACCATCAAACAAGATTCAATCTCCCACATCTGGTGGAGGTATGTACACCCTGAAAGATGAACATGATTTCCAAGCTAGATTTATCTCTTTGGCAAGAAAAGTTGAAGCACTTGAATTGAAAAAGAATGGTCAATTAAAATCTGTTCAAGAAATTGTGTGTCACATCTGTGATGCAAGTGATCATTCTACAAAAGATTGTCCCACTTTGTCCTCTTTTAAAGAATGTGTCCATGAACAAGCCAATGTTTTGAACAATTTCAAAAGCCAAATTTTGAACCATTTTCTCAAAATTACAATCCAGGTTAGCGAAATCATCCAAATTTTAGTTGGAGAAATGATAATGCTGCACAATTTTCACAACCACATTTCCAAAATCAACAAAAATTTCAAAATTATGCACCTTATGTTCCTCCACCTAAAAGAAACTTTGAAGATATATTGAATTCTTTCATTGCAAAGAAAGAGTCTATCAATACTCAAACTGCTCAAAACATGACATATTTAAAAGATACTCTTGCTAAATTTGCATCTGCACTTAATGTTCATGAAAAAGGTAAATTTCCTTCACAACCACAGCCTAATCCCAAGGATCATCACTCACAAACCGGAACTTCTGGAACTCAACCGATGAATCAGGTAAAATCTGTTATTACCCTTCGTAGTGGTAAGGTTGTGGAAAAATCCATTCTTGAAGATTGTGAAGATGATGATAAATCAACTCCAAAGGCTAAGGAAGTGGAACCCATAACTTGCGAAGAGGAGGATCAACAGATAGTGCCACCACCATTCCCTCATGCATTAAAAAATACAAAAAAATCAAATTTGAATTCTGATATATATGATATTTTTAAACTAGTAAAAGTTAATATTCCTTTATCAGATGCAATAAAGTAGGTACCATCATATGCCAAATTTTCGAAATACTTGTGCATTATGAAAATAAAATTGAATGTGAAAAAGAAAGCATGTTTAGCCGAACAAGTAAGTGCAATCATTCAAAATAGTAATACTTTGAATACTTTGAAATATAAAGACCCTGGTTGTCCTACTATTTAATGTATTATTAGAGAACGAAAGATTAAAAAAGCCTTGCTTGATCTTGGAGCTAGTGTAAATTTACTTCCATATTCAGTTTATCAAGAACTAAATCTAGGCGAGTTAAATCCTACTTCGGTAACACTTTTACTTGCTGATAGATCGGTTAAGGTGTCAAGAGGTATGGTAGAAGATGTGTTAGTCCAATTTGATAACTTTGTATATCCTGTCGATTTCATAGTTTTAGATACACAACCTATCGAAGATTGTAATGCAATTCCTGTAATTTTGGGTCGTCCATTTTTAGCAACTTCTAATGCTCTAATAAATTGCAAGAATAGAATAATGAAGTTGTCATTTGGTAACATGACCTTGAAGCTTAATGTTTTTAATCTTTGTAAGCAACCATATGACAAATGAGATGAAAGTGAAGATGAAAATCTTATTGAAACTCTTGTGGAAGAAAACATTCAAGAAGGGATTACTCGTAACCAATTAGATATTTGTTCAATTCATACTGTTAAAGAAAATATTGAAATTGATCTTGATGGTTTTTTCAGTTATCACTCGTTACAAGGATAAGAGAAAGAATTTGAGGCAAAATATGAGAACAAAGACAAACCACCCATATTGGAGTTAAAACCCTTGCCAGAAGAATTGAAGTATGCATTTTTGGAGAAGATGAAACATATCCGGTGGTAATTTCTTCCAAACTAGGAAGTGATCAAGAAGTTAAATTAGTTGATATGCTTAAAAGACATAAAAATGCAATCGGTTGGACACTAAAAGATCTCAGGTGCATTAACCCACTAATTTGCACTCACAAAATTCATTTAGAAGAAAATGCTAAAACATCTCAACAACCACAAAGAGATTAAATCCACACATGAAAGATGTTGGGAAAACTAAAGTTCTCAAGCTACTTGATGTTGGGATTATCTACCCTATTTCTGATAGTAAGTGGGTAAGCCCAACACAAGAAGTTCCAAAAAAATCTGGCATCACAGTGATAAAAAATGAAAAAAGGTGAATTGTTAACAAGTCGAGTCCCATCTAGTTGGCAGATTTGTATTGATAATAGAAAATTAAATGAAGCCACTAGAAAAGATCATTTTTCATTACCATTTTTTGATCAAATTTAGAAAGAGTAACAGGTCATCCCTACTACTATTTTCTTGATGGATACTCAAGCTATTCTCAAATTCTCATTGCACTCGAAGATCAAGAAAAAACTACATTCACATGTCCTTTTGGAACATTTGCATTCAGAATGATGCCATTTGGTTTATGCAATTCCCCAGCAACATTTCAAAGAAGTATGCTAAGAATTTTTTGCGACATGGTTGAAAATTGTTTGGAAATTTTTATGGATGATTTAACTATTTTTGAGAATACATTTGATAATTGTCTTGAAAATTTGGAAAAAGTTTTAAAAAGATGCGAGGAAAATGGTCTTATTTTAAATTGGGAAAAATGTCATTACATGATTACTTCTGGAATTATTTTGGGACATATTGTGTCATCTCATGGAATTGAAGTTGATAAAGAAAAAGTTGATGTCATTTCCAATTTACCCCCTCCGAAAACCATTAAAGAAATTCGCTCATTTTTTGGACATGCTGGATTTTATAGGAGGTTTATAAAAGACTTTAGTTTAATATCTAAACCCATTTGTAACCTCTTAACAAAAGACACTGCATTTGAGTGGACTCAAGAATGTCAAAATGCTTTTGATAAAATCATTCGACATTTAACATCAGCTCCTATCATGCAACCTCCTGATTGGTCTTTACCATTTGAAATCATGTGCGACGTGAGTGATTATCCAGTCAGTGCAGTATTGGTTCAAAGAAGAAACGGTAAGCCTTATGTGATATATTATGCAAGTAGAACTTTAAACAATGCTCAAATGAATTACTCTACAACTGAAAAATAACTACTTACTGTAATATTTGCATTAGATAAATTCCGTTCTTATTTGATTGGATCAACGACTATTGTGTTTACTGATCATTCTGCTATTAGATATTTGTTGACCAAACAAGATGCAAAGCCACGACTGATACGATGGAATTTGTTGCTCCAAGAATTTGACATTGTGATCAAAGATAAAAAGAGAACCGAGAATGTCGTAGCCGATCATTTATCGAGATTAAACAGGATCATCTTCTGAAATTACACCAATTAACGATAATTTTCCTGATGAACATCTATTTTCAGTTACTACTACACCTTGGTTTGCTAACATAGTAAATTTTCTTTTGACAGGAAAACTGCCACCGCAATAGAGTTCTCAAGATTAAAGAAAATTTTTGAATGAGGTAAAAAACTTTTATTGGGATGATCCGTATCTGTTCAAGTATTGTCGAGATCAAATTTTTTGACATTGCATACCCGACAATGAGGTAAGTAGTGTCATTAAATTTTGTCATTCAGAAGCATGCAGAGGACATTTTTCTTGAAAGAAAACGACAGAAAAAAATCTTGCAGTGTGGATTTTATTGGCCCACTTTGTTTTAAGACACCCACGAAATCTGCAAGATCTGTGAAAATTGTCAAAAATTGGGTGCAATTTCAAAAGAAACATAATGCCTTTGAATCCTATCATTGAAATTGAAATCTTTGACTATTGGGAAATAAATTTTATGGGACCTTTTCCACCGTCGTTTGGATACTTGTATGGTTTAGTTGCAGTTGATTATGTTCCAAATGGATAGAGGCAATTCCATGTCGAACAAATGATCATAAAATCGTCATCAAATTTTTGAAAGAAAATATTTTTAGTAAATTTGGAATCCCTCGAGCCATGATAAATGATAGGGGAACTCACTTTGTTAATAAACCATTTGCCTCATCAATGAAAAAATATGGTATTACGCACAAAGTTTCTACTCCTTATCCTCAAACAAATGGAAAAGTTGAATTAGCTAATAGGGAGTTAAGCAAATTTTGGAAAAAACTGTTAACTGAAATAGAAAAGATTGGTCTCTGCGACTTAATGATGCACTTTGGGCATATCGAACAGCTTTTAAAACATCATTGAATATGTCTCCCTATAGGTTGGTTTATGGAAAGCATTGTCATTTGCCTGTAGAAATGAAACATAAAGCTTATTGGGCGATAAAAACTTTTAATTCAAGCATGGATGGTTGCAACAACTTGCGCAAAATTGCAACTTAATGAACTTGATGAAATCAGAAATAGTGCGTATGAGAATTCAAGGATTTATAAAGCAAAATCAAATCATTTCATGATAAAACAATTCTTAAAAAATATTTTGAGATTGGTAAAAAAGTTTTGCTTTATAATTCTCGACTTCACATATTCCCAGGAAAATTACGATCAAGATGGACACGCCCATATGTTGTAAAGAATGTGTATCCTTATGGAGCTGTGGATATTGAAAATCCTAAAATGGTGATGTTTTTAAAGTAAATGGACAAAGGCTTAAACCATTTTTAGAAAATGAAATCTTTCAAGAAGAGTTTATTTCCCTTTTCCGATCCTTAAATTTTTATGTTGCATTTAATTTTGTTTGTTTTTATTTCAGGTTTCCTTAATCTTTTTATTTTCCCGGTTAAAGGCGGATAACGGTACTTTGTGACTCTCATAGTCGGTTAAATCAATTTCCCACAATTGCTGATACAAAAAATTTAAAAAAATCATTTCTTTTCTTTTGAAAATGGATGAAATTGTCTCAAAAATTTGTAAATATTTTCCCTCTGTTTCTGAAAATGTTCTAAGAAAAATTTATGCAGGTAGATGTGAAAGATTGCGATTGCTAATGCAAAAAGGAATTCCAGAAGATATTCGTCTTGTAATAGAAGCTAAGGTCCGATTAGGAGCAGAAGTTTCACAATCATTGCTCATTCGGTATTTGCCAGGATTAAGAAAAAGCACTTATGTGAAAAAATGAAGCGCCAAAAGGTTAGGGGTTTGTCATAAGTGTGCAAGATGGACTTGTGACACACGATGCAGGTCTTTGGGATGTGTTTCCAATAACAGAGAAGATAAAATTGATTTCATTAAGAATGGACTGAGTAAGGAGTCTTTAGATAACATCTTATTGACTCTTGAGACACATTCTAGTGGACACGTGCATATTGAACTTCTCCGGTTATGGAAACAATTCCAAGATGAGAGTCATAGTCTTGGGAATCCGACTAAAAAAGACTATGTTTGCCAATTTATAAGAAAATTGGATGGGAAGCATATCCTCTACTCATAAAAGGCGTTGAAGTCGTTTCTGGACGTAAAACCAGAGGAAATTTTTGAGCCACAATCACAGTACTGTTTATATACATGTGTGTCATTATTGTTTTTTACTGTTTATTCTACTTACAACTGTGACCCATAGTTTTGTCATAATAACATATTACCTCTTTAAAATTTCTCATCTTTCTCTCTATTTTCGCAGACAAAAAAGACAATAAAAACATGGCTGGATCCTCTGCACAAATATTGAAAAATATTTGTGAATTTTGTGGGACGAGTTTTGGAAAAAATGAAGTGTTTGTAGAAGCAACAAATAATTTTGGAAAGATATTGGCTGAGAGAAAAATTCACTTGGTATAATGGGGAGGTAATATTGGGTTAATGAGATTTGTTTCAACATCTGCTCATCTTGGAGGTAGTCAGGTTTTGGAAAGATATATGTGTTACGATTGGGGAGGAATTAAAATTTTCTTCTATGTATGAAAGAATCACCAAAATGATTGAAAATTCTCATGTTTTTATCGCACTACCAGGTGGTTTTGGTACATTAGAAGAAATTTTCACACTGTTTCTTGGGAACAACTTAATATCCATAATAAACCTGTGGGCTTGTTGAATATCAATAATTATTATGACAGTTTGTTGACGTTTCTTGATAAAGCTGTGGAACAGAATTTCATTTCAGAAATTTCACGATGGATGCTCATCAGTTCTTCCACTGCCGACCAATTAATTGATGATTTGGAAGTTTTTGTTCATAAGCCTGATCCGATGATAACACAGACCAATTGGTCGCAATCAAGCAGTAAGAAAAGAAAGTTGGATCATTGATTCAAAAGCCGTGGATTGGTTTGCATTTGTTTCAGTTTGTTATCTTCAATAAAACTTGAGGTGATATCTCTTTCATTATGTACTTTTTATTAATAGTTATTTTGACATTAGGGACAATGTCATATTTTGATTGGGTGGAGAACAAATAAAAAAATTAAAAATATTATTTTAAAATAAAACTATTTTTATTGTTTGTATCTTAGTAATTTTTGCAAAAATATTATACATTACATGTTTGAAAGGTTTAAATTAGAAAATGTATTAATCTATTTAAGGATGTTTAAATTTTTATTTGAAAAAAAAGTCAATTTTAATATTCTGATCACTATAAAAATATGATTTATTAAATCATTTTGAATGATTAATCATTGTGATAAAATCAATTATTAAAGTATATGGCCCAAGATATACCTGATAAGAGTGCCTAATATTTTAAAACTCACACATATTTTGTGAGTGAGTGGAGAGGATTGAGAAAACAGTTTGTGAGTCTTTATTGATAATCAGAGAGGCTATCTATTGTTTGGATCTTGAGTTTTTCTTTTGGAAAAAAAATGATATTTCCTGAAAAAAAAAAGAAAAAAAAAGAAGAAGAAAGATGTTGAAGATCTATGTAATTTTTAAGTTATATGCTACGACCCATTTATCTCTCATAAAAATTAAAAAAAAAGGAAAAAGAAATAAAAAAATGTGAGAGAAATATATTGTACAAATTAAATAAATATATGGTCAAGAAGCATAAACTTAGTTTGATTCCATGATGTTAAAAAAATCAGGAAAAAATATATAATAAAATAACTAGATTTTAAATTAATGGATTTCCTATCTTTTGATTAGTTTGGCTCGTTTGTCTGTCTGCATTCTGTAAACCATTTTTCTGATCATTTATCTATATTCCAACTTCATGAGAGAAATCGTTCCCATAAATTGAAACATTTATTAACCTGTGAGAATATGAAGTTGAGACTCTTAATAGGAATTTCTGAAGCCCATGTACATTTAACTACCTGAAAATAAGCTTTGAATTGATCAGTTCTGATTTTTCATAAATTATAATTATAATGATCTTGATATAACTTTGACAGTTTTCAAATTTAATTTAAAAACTTGGGTAGTTCCGATTACATTTCTATTTAAATTAATCAATATGTTTTGTGTTGCTATTAACGCTTAAATTGCTAGGGACTAGCATTAAGCTAGTTGAAGGGTGTGATAAACATAAAAATTGTATATTAATTAAATGTTTCATAATATAAATTTATAGTTTTTGTTTTATTAAATGTTTAAATATTATATGTTTTATAATAAATTGTATAAAATATAAGTTGTTGTATAATTATAATTTTTTACTGTTTTTTACAGGTTCGATAAAACAAGAATAACCTTGGCGTTGCAAATGTGATTAAGATGATTCTTGGACCTGTAGAAAGTTGATGTTAATATCTACAATATTGGTGGCAAACATGAGATAAAAATCTTCTCACAAATGGAATCAAATTAAGCAACAAATAAAGTTACCAATGGAGTGGCAGT